>NW_023601653.1:76409748-76432178 GCF_014898055.3 Talpa occidentalis
TTTTCAATTCTTCTACTTCCGATCACATTTAAATCTACTTGATTTGTTTGCGCGCTTTTACCACCCCACCCTACTTCAAATGATGGAAGTACTTTGACAAGATCGCCTATGACCTCCAAACTGATAATACCCACTGGTCAGTGAGTCCTCATCTAAATGAGCATAGCTGCCATTCTTCCTCACTAATCAGGTAATCAACAGATCAAGTGAAACAAAGTACTTAAGAGCACTCTGAAAAATTATTGTGTATTTTCATAAAGAAACCGAAGCCTAAGGTTTCCCCCATGTCAGACAGCTACTAAGTAGCCCATGAAGGACCACTGACTGGTATTTTTCCGATCCTTGACCTTTCCATTCTATCAGAAATCTCTTCATAACTAACTGACCACTCAGCCACAACTACTGAACTCCAGGATCTTTGGACGTGTAGTTTTTCTTGCCTGTAGCATTTACCTCTACTGTTATTTCATCTATATAATGGGTATATTCACTGTGTACACACACAGCACACTTTTCTAGTATTGAAATTTAAGGGAACCAAAGGAATTTAAACCCAGCAAACTTCAGTTTCTTGTACTAGCAAGGGCAAAAAAGAAAAAAATTTAAGATTGTAATTCTTAGAAATTACTTGTATTTTCAATTTTTTGTTAATTCTTCTTTCACTTTCCATAATCACTTCCTCAACTTTGAGAACTATAAGATTTCTTTTTCTCAGCTTTCTAATAAATGGCAACATTGAAGAACCTTATTGAGGGATATAAGCCATCTATTACAATCCACACATATGAAACCAAATCTCTGGTTTCAAGCCATGTCCAGAGAGACAATGATATAATTATAAAAACCCTAGGAATGTCCTGTAGTAATCTCTGGTTTATCAATATATGCTACTAGTAATAAAGAAGCTAACAAGCAGTTTCTAAGAAATTTAATCTTCTGTCTTAGGAAATTAAGTAATTGTCTCCAATGTTGTGAGCAAACCCTGTATTTTCTGATCAAATATACTTTAAAGAAATTAATATATTGAATCACTTCATTCAATTTTTTATTATTTGCAAATATTTTTTCTTTATCAATAATATCCATTGTTTAAATATTTTTCCAAATTATTCAAAGCGCATGAATTACAAATAGGTTTTCTATCTTCAAAATGTGTATTATACACAATTTATCTGCAGCAACTAGATTTTTCAGACTTGCTCTTTGCATAGTTACATAAAACAGTAAACGACATTCTTAAAAAAAAAATACCTTTGGTTTCTTCTACAGCAAGTTTATCACAAATCTGCTTTTCATAGGTACAAAGATGTTCCAGGGCTTCTCTATAGAGACCTGCTTCCCGAAGAACTTGATTTTGATATAAAAGTAGTTCACTATATTCATAATCCACTTTATCAGGTGATGTCTATAAGTGGATATAAGGAATACTAATAGTAAGGACTGTTTTCATATTAGGAAATTTTTTACATACAAACGCATATAAGAGGTAAATAGATATTAGCTTATTGACGAAACTTTTTAAAAATTCCCAAATACCTGTTTAGGGAGCAACTTAGCAAGCAATGACAATAATACTTACAATCCATTGAATAAGTATCCAATAAATCCTTACCATTTCATAATCTTCTAATAAATGGTAAGCAATTAGTAAATAAAAATCCTTCTAATAAATGGTAAGCAAATAGTAAATAAAAAGGCAAGGAAGAAAAGTGCTTACTTAATGGTAAAATATTAAATAAATCTAGAAGGAACTCACGAATCACCATTTTGCAGCTGTCACAGGAATCACTGATTAACGGCAAGAATCATAATCAGTGATACCAAAATTAGTGGCAAAAACCTGATAAGGAACAACAGGCTACTCATTAAGTCTCAAGTTACTTATTAAAAACAAAGAGGAAAAAAATACCAAGTTTATAGTGAAGAAAAATGACAGAAATCACCTTACAAATAATCAGATACAACAGACATCATGTGTTTCATATGTAGACATCATGTTACCACTGTGCCTCTCAAGGTGAGAGAACAGTGCGTCTGTGATTTCCTGCAAAAAATGCACAACTATACCTAATAGTGAGAAATAGCAAACAAATCCAAATTGATGGACATTCCACAAAGGCGCCATCCCTGGATTCTTCAAAACTATCAATTGTCATGAAACACAAAGAAATCTTTGAAACTATTCCAAATTAAAAAGAGACTCAAGGAAAATAACAAGTGAATGCAAGGTATGGTTCTAAATTGAATCCTGAAGTGAAAAAGAAATTGCTAGAAAAGATATAAGTAAGACAATTAGTAAGTCTTAAATATGGCCTGTGGATTAGAAAATAATCTATCAATGTTAAATTTCCTAATGCCTGATAATTTGTACATATTATCTGTAAAGATGCAACTAGAGTTTTTCTTATACCATACACTGAAACACTTACGAACAAAAGTACGATGTCTCCATTTCCAAATGTTTTGGGAACAAAATTAAACAGAGGAGTAGATATTGTCGAATAAATGTGTAAAATATTAGCAATTAGTGAGTGTATGGACTCCTATATGGAGTTCTTTTTCATTATTCTTCTCTGTAAGTTTGTAAGTTCTCTGTCAAGTCTGAAACTATTTCAAAATAAAGCTATCAAGTTCATGTAATCTTCTTTTTCATTATTCTTAGACTCAGACTAATTTACCTGTTGTGTTTTCCTAAATTCTTCTAAAATCTTTGCTGCCATTTCATAATCTTCTAATAAATGGTAAGCAATAGCATAGCCGATCCATGATGCTCTCTGTGCAGGTCGAAGCTGGAGTAACTGATACCTCGTTTCCTTTAAGGGGGGAAGAAAACAACACTTTTTCTTAGATTTACAGTTAAAGCAAATTTTTCCTTAAAAGATCATATTTACCCCACAACAGTGAGGAATATGCAGCACAGAGCTTAGAACAATAATAGAAAACAGTTTCAAACAGAGGCAAAGAGGTATTTGTGAAAAGACACAAATGACGCCACGCCTCCAAGATAACTGTCTAAAATCTTTTTTTTTTTTTTTAAGATTTATTTTATTTATTTATACTGGGGTGTAGGCCAGAGATGCGGGAAAGACGATTCACCAAAGACAGAGTAGGGAGCTGAGCAGGCAGATCTACTGAAATACACTATTGTGGGGAGCAGCAGGTGAGCCAGGGGAGGTCTCCTATGCCACGTGGGTCAGCTCCCTGGCCGGAGATGGAACTCAGGACACAGTGGCTGCAGATAGCTTGAGAGAGACTTTAACCCCTGTGCCACCAGGGAGGCCCCTGTTTAAACTCTTTCAAAAATCCTTTTTTATTTGTGCATCTACTAACTCTAACAAAAGAGATAGAATGGAAAAGACAGTACAAAAGAAAAAAATTATTCAAAATTTATTTAAAAACTACAGTGAGTGCCCAACCTCTAAGTTAACATCCACAGAAACAACTCAGTGGGTAGTACATGCAGAAGAAGATAAAATAAGTCTAAGGAGAGCCAAATGATTTCAAAGATAAAACGTAGCTACCAAGAGACTATTCTCAATGCAGGTAAGCAGAAGGCAAAAAATATGTGTTTCCCTGGAAAATGTGAGAAATAAAGGTACTATTTACATGTTTGCAATAGAAGTTTTATACATACATGATAATTTTCACTGAATTAACTCAAGTCTACATAAAACCCAAATCTCATTCACAGTAAAATACATTCTTTAAAGTTGTTATTCTAGACATACATATAATCACCATTGGAAGAAAGAGATGATCCAATTGGGAAGAGGAGATAATTCAATTTTTTAAAATAGAAGGTTTTATTATAAAAGACGTATTCAAAAAAATTTTTAAAGATCTTAACACCAGTTTCCCCTTAGGATAAAAAAGCCTCTATTTTACTTACCCTATAACCTTCAAGATCTCGCATTTGTATCTGTAGTAAGGAAAGGTCCCTTAAGATTTGAAGATTGTCTTTATCCCATTTTAGCGCGTTTCTGTAACACTTAATAGCTTCATCATATTTCTTGTCTGACCTCTGAAGAAGCCCATAAACGTGCCAACCTAAACAATTTTGTTAAGGACACAACCTACAAGTCAAGAAATAATATTCCAATATTTACCAGGAAACTTGGAGAACTATAGCTATTTACAAACTAAGAGCTTAAAAAGGGAAGCAATATAAAGCTAGAAGGCGGTTTAATATACAATGGAAAACAGCACAGCTTCTTGAGCCAGAGAAAATTAGGTCTTGCCTGCCTTATTAGATCTGTGACCTTCAACACGTTATTTAGTCTAATTATGTTTCTTCAGTTATAAAGTATAAACAGAAATAGTCTATACAGCAAAATACAATGGTTTGGTGACTAGGTGGAATACCGTATATAAAATGCTTACTGGCTGGCAGAAATAAATGCTAGGCACGACCTTAATTATTAAAAAGAAAAAGAAGTATCTGTAACATAATTAAATCATAGATTTTCCTTTCTCTAGTTAGAAGTACACAACTGCACATAAAACAACATTCATTCACTTAACAAATCATTAAAATTTCTTAATAGTCAGGATGTGTAAATGATCAAAAAGGATAGTCTCCTGCATTCAAAGTCTGCGTAAATGACACAAATACATAAGCAAAATCATAGTAGGTCATACAAAACATTATGAAGAGTGGACATTCGTAAAAGCTGGCCCCCTAACATATGTAAGGTCTGTCTACGTTAGCGCTTAACTACTACAATACTACCCAGCTTCCACCCTCAGTCTCTACTTTTTTCTCCTGCCAGAGTAACTTTTCTAAAACACACATAATCAAAAGAAAATCTTCACATTCCAAAAACTTATTTTTCTTGTAGATCAGTTTCAAACTTCTCAATCTAACAACTTTCATGCCAGGGATCCTCAACACAGTCAGTAAAATACAGACTGCCTAGGGCAGCATGTATGACTGAAAACACATTTAATATAAATTTTACTGAAAAGTAACCTTTATTTAACATAATTGCTTAATATAAATGACAAAGTGCAGTTTAGCAAAATCTTTTCATTTGGTTGGAATATGATTTTAAAAGCCTAACATAAGACACATCAGCCTTCATAATCTGATCCCACTGCTCCTTATTTGTCACCAGTGCCCTGCAACTTCAAAGACTTGATCACCTCTCTCAAGCATGGGCACCAATCCTCTGGTCCCCGCCTCCTACAGTGGCAATGAAAGTTTACTGCTCTCTCCTGCACATCCAGTGAGGTTGGGCAACTCTTCTTCAACTTCATGCTGTCTGGACTACGTGACCACCACCGGCACCACTGCAAGAGAAGAAGGCCAGGGGACTTCATAGATCACTTGCTTTTTGTTTTATTAAGCTAAAGGGTAGTTGCCCTGTAACATTACTTCAGGTGTACAATTTGATTTGATATTTGCATATACTGCAAAATGGTCACCACAATAAGTCTAGTTAACACCCATCACCATACATAGTTAGCAAAAAATTATTTTTCTTGTGATTGAGAACTTTTTTTTTTTTTTTAATTTATACATGCACTGGGTACAGTCAGAAGCGCGGGAGGGTGAGAGAATTCATCAGAGCCAGAGCAGGGAGCAGAACAGGCAGAAGGACCGAAGTACACTGCTGAGGGGAGCAGTGGGCGGCAGGAGAGGTCTGCGCGCCATGAGGGATCCTCCTCCGGTGGCCGGGGAGCAGTCGGGGATCGAACCTGCGCTGCAGAGACTGCGGGCAGCTTCACAACCCAGCGCTCAACCGCTGTGCCACTGGGGAGGCCCTGATTGAGAACTTTTAAGAGGTCTACCATCAGTAACTTTAAAATATGCAATCCTGTGTTAGCCACAGGCACCACGCAATACAGCACATCTCCAGGACTCATTTATTTTATAACTGGGATATGTGCTTTATGCTCCACTACCCAAGCTCCCTCTGGCAACCACCAATTTGTTCTCTGGACTTATGAACTCAGAATCTTTGGGGCTGTTCTATTGTTTTGTCTTTATTCCACATTTAAGTAAGGTCATACCACATTCTGTCTTTCTGACTTTATTTCACTTAGCATGATGCACTCATGGTCCATATGCTGTCACAAAGAGTAAGACTTCACCCTTTATGTTATGTATGACTGATTATATCCTTGTGTGTCTGTATGTGCACACACATTTTCTTTACAAAATTGTCTATCAACAGACACTTAGCTTGTTTCTATGACTTAGCAACTGTAAGTAACAGCTGCAATGAACCTGGGGGTGCATATACCTTTTCAAGTTAGTGTTTTCACTTTCTTGAAATAGATACCCAGAAGTGGAAGTACAGGGTCACATGGTGGTTTTCTTTTTCATTTTTTGAGGACCCGCCACACTGTTTTCCACGGTGGCCATGTACATATTTTCTCATCAGCCATACCAGTTTACATTCCTATCAGAGTGCACAAGGGCTATAACAGCCTTTGAACTGCCTCTGATCTCTACCTCCCAAAAAATTATCCCCGGAGTGTTTAATGTTACTGAAAATTTAAAGAAACCTATCCATCAGGAGGAACCCGGTTAAACAAATCATGGTAATATACAATCATTAAAATCAATGAAAAGATAGCAACAACAGCCGTATTAATTATTCTTTGCTTACTTTTTTAGTTTCTGTTACTCCCAACTCACTTCTGCTTTACCAGATTAGGTATAATTTTTCAATAAGCTGTAACATTTTATGTAGCACTGGAAAGTGTTCTGTGGATGCGTCTAATAAGTATCCTTCCTCAAAAGGCTAAGTTCTTTGAGAACAAAATCCATCTTTGCCTCACTATGCCAGGGGCCTGCTAACACTTGAAAATATACTGTTTCAGCACTTAAAATTGCTTTAGTACACAAAACAGATAAAGAAATATTTGTTTAAAAACTATCTAAAAAATAACAACCCACAATTTTTTTTCTATGTTCCCTAGGCATTTGTACTTGTTCATAACCCTCACACTGCCCGAACAAAATAAAATTTATGAGGTATAGGTGTACTTAGCTTTTTCAGGCACTAATGTTAAGCATCTTACTATCTCATCATTAACCCTCTACACCCCCACAGTGATGTGGATATAATTACTGTCGTTTTACAAATGAGGTAACTACACCCTAAAATCACAGGAGGAAACTGCGCTCTCAATATCAACCAGCACTATATTGCCTCTCTAATGGTCCATATTGTATTGCCTCTAAATTTATGAAGAGGGGGCCTCCCCGGTGGTGCAGCAGTTGAGCGCTGGGTTGTGAAACTGCCCGCAGCCTCTGCAGCGCTGGTTCGATCCCCCGCTGCTCCCCGGCCACCGGAGGAGGGTCCCACATGGTGCGCAGACCTCTCCTGCCGCTCCCTGCTCCCCTCAGCAGTGTACTTCGGTCCTTCTGCCTGTTCTGCTCCCCACTCTGGCTCTGGTGAATTCTTTCACCCTCCCGCGCTTCTGACTGTACCCAGTGCTTGTATGAACAAATAAATAAATGTAATAAATAAATAAATAAATAAATGTATGAGGAGGGTGGGCCTTCCTGGTGGTTCAAGGGGTTTAAGACGCAACCTATGAAGCTGTCCATAGCCACTGCAGCAAGAGTTCGATCCCTGGCCGGGGAGCTACCCACATGGCACAGCAGATCTCTCCTGACTCGCCTGCTACTCCCCTCAGCAGGGTATTTCAGTCAATCCACTTGTTCTGCTCCTAGCTCTGTCTCTGGTGAATCCTCTCACCCACCACACTTCTGGCCTGTACCCCAGTTGTTGTATGCATAAATAAATAAATCTTTAAAAAAAAATTTATGAAAAGGGTGAATCTGCATAATGTATAGAAAGAATTTCCATAGACATTTTAAAAAGAAGGTCCCAATTATCTATGACTATATATAATACTAGAATGTGTAACTATATAAAAATGTTCCCTGAATGAAGGAAGTTGCTGTTATCCAATTTAAGAAAGAATCATCTCTGGAGTTACAGGGTTAGAAGACTCTAACAGATCTAACACTCAAAATTACAACCTTAGCTTAAGACACCCCAATCTTCCAAAAAGGATACACACATGACTCTTCAAGTCATTCCTCAATCCTCTACGAACCAATTCGTAAGCCTCTTCCTTTTTTCCCAAACAGTTCAGTGTTAATCCTTTCATAGCCAGGGTTTCTATTAAAAAGGAAGGAAGAAAAAGAAAAGAAATTAACATCTGAAAAAATAAACTAAAACTGTAATCATAATCTCAAAAACAAAGGTCCGATTATCGTAAGTATTTAAAAATTTAAAGGAGATTACTGGGAAATTTTCCAAATTTGTACAGAATTAAAATATTTAAAAACTGACAAACTGAGCACACACACATTTCTGAAATGTGTGTTTCAGAAAATGAGCACAAATTGCACACTGGAAAGAAAATCTGGTTAACTCATATGTCAACAAGATGCAGTGACTCTGTTACTGTTCTTCAGAGGAATTCCATGGAGGAACTTGTAAAATAAAGCTCCTTTAAAGTGTGAAAAACTTTATCTTAAAAAGACTGTTTCTGTGAACCCAAGTTACATGAAGATTAAATGTACTAGTCAATGATTAAAAGATAGACATCAATTTTCTACATTTCTGATTTTCAAACTTTTAAAATAAATTCATTGGGATTACTACTGAATATACAAGTAAAAGATATCAGAGACATAGCATTTGCAATCAACAGACTGAAATAGTTGCATAAACCATTAAGTTTTCAGAAAAGGAAAAAGAATTTCTCATATGTATCTTATAAAGCATAAAAGAATAAAAAGAACTCATGATTTTATCTGCCTTCTATGACTAAAACTTAGAATTTACAAAAGAATTAGAAGATAAAGATTAGTGGTATGATCCTGAAAAAAATCAACATTAATTGGAAAATTCACATAAGGAAGTGGAAGGGAAAGGGGGCAAAACTATGTATAAATTTATTTTTTTCATGTGTAAATTTAAAGGAAAAGGTAGCAAACAAAATATTTGCCAAGTAGGCAAATTAGCAAGCTACTGCAGAAAATATCTTTGTTGTCAAAGAGGTAAAAATCTATTTCTTACAAGTTTATCGGTCACTATTAAGTGTCTTAATTTCATTCAGGGTTCCCTTAAGTTTAAAGCAAACCATAACCTTAAGTACTGTTAAAAAAAAACAACTTTCATTATTTATGACACTTGCTATACAGATCTGCTAAAATAGAGGAAACACCACATTTTATAAAGAATGGAAGCAGGAGCTCCACCACACTGAACGCTATCATGATTACCTTAGCAAGAGTTAGGGACTGGCAGGCGTACTTCAGAAATGAACAGAGAAAAACCTAACATCCAGCTGGCCAGCAAAAAGAAGTACGTTTTAACAATGAAAAGGGGAGAGAGAACCCTAGACACTTTTATTCCCACTGCTTTCCATAGCCAAACAATTGTATTCTCGTGAAAGAACTAGAAGAGCGCTTCAGCACCACTCCTGGCTCCACTTGGCGATACCTAGAGAACAGTAGCCAATCGAAACCTCCGGGCAGCCTAAGTGCATCCAGGTCAGACGGCCAAAAGCTTCTTTTCCCTTTGCCTCTTCTCAAGTGTAGCTACACATTCTCCCCTTGCTTTACAGACATTTCACCACCCAATAGTCTATCCTCACCTAGGCAAAAGCTACATAAATTTTCAGTACATTACAAAATAAAAATTATATCTTAAATATGAATTAAGATACAATGTTCAATAGAAAGATGTTGGTTCAGAGCAAAAGACCAGACACTTAGGGAATAAGCTTGCTGTAAAGGATAAAATGTCTTCAGCTCAACTGAAGATGTAAAGCAAATTTTCTTCTAACATCTTAAATAAACTTATTTACTAAAATCAGCACATTGGTCATCCTAGGATCACCTGCTAATATATTCAATACAGAAGTAAGTCATAATTCATGTAGAATGTGTCGCTGTTTTGACAATTCAAAATACTGTTTTAAGCATCTTTTCACAGGAGTCAAGGATGAGAGTAACAGCACCCAAAAAAACTGAAGACAGACAAGTAAACAAAACTTAATCTACTTATACTTACAAGTAAGTGTATGCTATTTACACTTACCTCCATGCTCTGCAAATTTGGGATTAGAGAGGATTTGTTTACAGAATTTCAATCCATTTCTATACTGTTTATGCTCATAACATCTCTGTTAAAACAAAAAAGAAAAATTTGCGTTTAGGAAGAAATGCAAGCAATTTGAAATTCAATGCTAAGTTCTGGACTCTGTTAAAGGCAACAAAAAGAACCATACTCTCCTAAGTCCCACCAAAATGCCAGTTAGTATGTATATGCGTATCTAATATGAACACTTAGCAATAACATGTAATATATGATATTGCATATCAATCTATTGATCTGTCTAGTTCAAATACACAAAGTAAAACAAAGAAACAGAATATAAATACAGGAAAAATAAAATCATGAGCTCATCCAAAAGATCTAATATGTGTTAGATAAATAAAAACTGATAAAAAGTAAAGGTGTACAAACTGCATTTTAAAATACTATTTTTTTACTAAAGGCAAGTCTCTCAGGTCCAATGGGACAAGTGCATGTGAACCAATGGGTGGCGGGAAGGAGGAAAGACCCACACCAGTTACATCACAGTGAAATTTCAAAGCCTGGAAATAAAGAAAGCTGCTTCAAAACATCACAAAAGAAAAGAAAGTCACACAACAAATATCTACATTCAGAAGGACACAGAACTTTTATTCCAAATAATAATGGAATGCTGCTGAAAGGCTGAAAACTATATATAGCCTTCAAAACTCAAAGCAAAAGTAAGTTTCAACCCAGAATTCTATAGTCAGTCAAATTATCAATCAAGAATACAAGTAAAATAGCACTGTAAAATTTCTGAGAAAGCTAAAGTTTTATCTTTGTGCACTTAAAAAGCTATTAAAAATAATCAAAAACAACATGGACCTTAGTAAATAAGGAATTTAATGTAAAAAAAAAAAAATTCCAGAACAACTACAAAATGAAGCAGGAAGCCAAACATTACTAAGGGATAAATTTCCACCAATTGGTGTACCTCACAATATGGAAAATAGTATTTATAAGCACATGGCAGAATTGTAAGTACATTTGAAGAAAATGAGCAATAGATCTACCAAGAACTAGGCAGCTGAATAACTAAGACAGCTACTGAATCCAGGAAAAATAAAAGCATGTTTAAGAAAAGAATGGTCTTAGTGACATATTTGACTTAACAGTGAACATTATATGCATAATAACATAATTTTAAGTATTCAATTCAATACTAGTTTACAAACATTGTGATACAACCATGGTGGAGTAATGCGTAAAAAGAAAGTGGGGGCCTCCCCGGTGGCGCAGCGGTTGAGCGCTGGCTTGCGAAGCTGCCCGCGGCCTCTGCGGCGCCGGTTCGATCCCCGCTGCTCCCCGGCCACCGGAGGAGGTCCCACATGGCGCGCAGACCTCTCCTGCCGCCCGCTGCTCCCCTCAGCAGTGTGCTTCGGTCCTTCTGCCTGCTCTGCTCCCCGCTCTGGCTCTGGTGAATTCTCTCACCCTCCCGCGCTTCTGACTGTACCCAGTGCATGTATAAATGAAAAAACAAACAAATAAAGAAAGAAAACATGCCTCTATAAAAAAAAAAAAAAAAAAAAAAAGTGGGCAAATATGTGAATGATGAGGTTTTTAAGTCTTCATTTTCCATAAACAGAAGTCAACAAATATCTAAAAGTCATTTATCAATAAACAGTGATATATGTAAACAGCAAGAAATCAAACACCAATGAAAGTGGCTAGCAAACCCGAGGATCCTTGACTCTGGAGTGGAAATAGGATATATTTTTTCCACCGAAAACCTTTAAGAGCTATTTGACATTTAAGTATCAACATGTGCTTTCATTATAATTTTTTTTCAAGATTTTTTTTTAAGATTTATTTTTTTTAAATAGAGGCATGTTTTATTTGTTTGTTTGTTTGTTTTTTGTTTATACATGCACTGGGTACAGTCAGAAGTTCGGGAGGGTGAGAGAATTCACCAGAGCCAGAGCGGGGAGCAGAGCAGGCAGAAGGACTGACGTACACTGCTGAGGGGAGCAGCGGGCGGCAGGAGAGGTCTGCGCGCCATGTGGGACCCTCGCCAGCGGCCGGGGATCGAACTGGCGCCGCAGAGGCTGTGGGCAGCTTCGCAACCCAGCGCTCATCCGCTGTGCCACCGGGGAGGCCCTTAAGATTTATTTATTTATTTTACAACCACTGGGCACAGTCAGAAGCACGGGAGGGTGAGAGAATTCACCAGAGCCAGAGCGGGGAGCAGAGCAGGCAGAAGGACCGAAGTACACTGCTGAGGGGAGCAGCGGGCGGCAGGAGAGGTCTGCGCGCCATGCGGGACCCTCCTCCCGTGGCCGGGGAGCATCCAGGGATCCAACCGGCGCAGCTGAGGCTGCAGGCAGCTTCGCAACCCAGCGCTCAACCGCTGCGCCACCTGGGAGGCCCTTTTTCAAGATTTTTTTTTAAAGATTTATTTATTTATACAAGAGCCGGGGTACAGGCAAGACACAAGGGAGGGTGAGAGGATTCACCAGAAACAAAGCAGGGAACAGAACAGGCAGACTGACAAAAATACACTGCTGACGGGAGCAGCAGGCAAGACAGGAGAGGTCTGCTCACCATGTGGGTTGCTCTGAGGCCGGCAGGGATCGAATCGGCGCTGCGGACAGCTTCACAGCGCTGCGCTCAACCGCCTGCACCACCAGGGAGGCCCTCATTATAATTTTTTTAAAGATCTATTTATTTATGCAGACAAGAACTGGGGTACAGGCCAGAGGTGTGGGGTGTGAGAGGATTCACCAGAGACAGAGTGGGGAGCAGAGCAAGCAGACTGACTGAAATACACTGCTGAGGGGAGCAGCAGGCAAGTCAGGAGACGTTTGCTGCGCCATGTGGGTAGCTCCCTGGCAGGGGATCAAACTCGTGCTGCAGTGGCTGCGGATTGCTTCATAGGTTACATGTTAACCCCTTGAGCCACCAGGGAGGCCCTCATTATAATTTTTTAAAGAAATGTATGTTACAGAAAGAAAGATGATACCCTATGCCAGAATTCAATGTCTCAAGTTTAAACAAATTTGATTCACAACTTTTGAACCACTATATTCAATATCTAGGAGGAATAGTTAATGCAATGCTGACACAAGTCACAGTGAAAAAAATGTGTATGTATACATATATATAAAATTCAGATTAGTATATAAAAAAACTTTCTTTCATATAATTCGAGTTAAAATATTCAGGATTCTAATTGTTTTTTTCATGGTCTTACTAGATACATCTTACATTGTTTACAGCACTACAGCTTTCAAAGAAATTTTATACTAACATCTCATTTGTTCATCATGATACTTCTAGAAACTAAGCACAAAAAGTTCTACTCTTGTTGTACAGGAAGGATTCAGAAAACAAGCCATTACCAGAAGCCATGTACGGAGAGAGTGAGATTTACATTAGAGTCTAGACCCTCTGAGTCCCAGTTCAGAATTCTTTCTAATTTTATTAAATTTTAATTAGCCTAAATGTGACTGCAACTAAGAGTTTTAATCCTTTATCAGATCTAACAAATTCAACTGTTCAACTTTTTCTTAATTACTTAAATTACAGACAAAAAATTCCAAAAATAAGGTGAAAAAAATGAGCACACATACAGAATTACAAACTGAGTAACTTCCCCAAAAAAATAGCTCACCAAGTAAAAATTAAAAACCAAATTCCACTTTCTTTGAATGAGGCATACTATAGCACTTGCTTTATATTATCACACTTCAGAACAGTAATTACATTTCAGTTGCTAATTATTATGTTTCCAATTAATGAAATTTGGCTGTCTTTCTTATTGAAACTATATTCAATGTCATTAACCCAATTATCTCCCTCAACCTGACATGTAAAAATAATTCATACCCGCAGACTACTAAAAATTCAGTCTCCTGCCAAATCAAGAATAGTCATGCATTTAAGGAAATGGATCTCAACTTCTTTTTTCCTAAAGGTACCACCTTCTACAACTGGTTATTCATTCATTACAAAGGAGAGTATTATTTCCAGTTTGATTGAAGGTCACAACATAAGTCTAACGTATCTCATACATTTTCCTTCAAATTTCTGCTTTTGGGGAAGGATAATCTATATTAGCAAACAGGGTTAACAAGAAAAATAGGAACTAGTGTATCATCCTTCCACAACTTTCTATCCCGGATCCAACATATTATAAGACCAGATCTATCTACTTTTAACAAAAGTTTTTGTCTAATTAAAATAAAAGTTTTAAAAAGCAGTCTTAAAATAGAAGATACAGTCATGAGGAGCCTTTGAACCACTCAAAAAGTGTATACAAAATACTAGGTTTACATGTGTGTGTTTTAAAATCACATGTAACACCATCACTAAAGTTGATTCTACAGGACTGTGTGGAGGGAATATATTACAAGATTCTTACCCAAAACAAGAAGCATAATTTTTTGTAACTTAAGTTTACTTAAGTAAATGCAAAATACTACACATAACATTGAGAACAGATTTCATATTTAATTCATTTAAAACAGGTTTTGTAAAACAATGTGACAAACAGATCTGTTGAATTCTCCACAGTAAAATTAAGTAAAAATACAGGTCTACAACTTTTTCAAAGAAGAAATGCAAATTACCAACAGGATTGACACAGAATACAAATCACAATGAGAATGGCCCATATTAAAACAATTGGATGGGCCTCCCTGGCAGCGCAAGGGGGCAAAGCACAGCACTGTGAAGCTATCTGAAGCCTCTGCAGCATGAATTCAATCCCCAGCCAGGGAGCTACCCACTGGCACAGCAGACCTCTCCTGACTCGCCTTCTGCTCCCCTCAGCAGCGTATTCCAGTCAGTCTGCCTGTTCTGCTCCCCACTCTGTCTCTGGTGAATCCTCTCACCCCCGACACCTCTGGCCTGTACCCCAGCTCTTGTATGCATAAATAAATTTTAAAAAATACAAGACTACAATTCCATTTCTGAAACTCTTGTATTTGGGGGAAAAAATCTTTTATTTTTAGAAGATTTATTTTTATTTATGTATGCATACAAGAACTGGGGTGTAGGCCAGCAGGCAGTGAAGGGGTGAGAGGACTCACCAGAGACAGAGTGGGGAACAGAACAGGTGGATGTACTTAAATACACTGCTGAGGGGAGCAGCAGGTGAGACAGGAGACGTCTGCCTTGCCATATGTGGGTTAGCTCCCTGGCTGGGGATCAAACTCATGCTGCAATGGCTGGTAATAGCTTCATAGTGCTGACACTTTAACCCCTGAGCCACCAGGGTGGCCCTATTTGGGAAAATTTTTAAAATATTAGAACTTGTGAGTAAAGGTTTCCCTTGGTAAGGAATGACTGTTGTAGTACTCTCTTTGTTCTTGTGGGCATATGTTAATTCAAAATTAAATACAATAATAGTAGAAACAAGAGTATTATCTTTGATCAGCAGTTAAATTTTAACATTAATACTGTACTATAATAAAGCAAAACAGGACATAATTAAAACAGAATAAACTGTTCTACTAGATTAAAAAAAAAAAATGCCCATGTGCTACAAGCTTAGCCCTGCCTCCAAATGCATAGAAATAACTGACATCCTGTCAAGCATAAACCTGGCAAGTAAATATTAAAGAACTATTTTCAGCCATTAGACAGAGAGCTAACACAGGACTGTGTGATCTTAGAAGAGAAACAAGGTAATTCCCAAGAAAATCCTTTTTTCTGCCTAGAGGCATTTTTCAGACAGTAGAGTAAGGAGGGGGAGCCAAACAGAGCATGGCATCTTCATGGATCTAAGCAGACAGGGCTAGTAACTGCTCTGATGGCTGGAATATTTCGGAGCAGAAAATCAGTGAGACTGTTCAAGATGAGGCTTCAGAAATCTGTGCCGGAATCACTAGTCAAATATAAAGTAAAAAAATCAAATATAAGGCTGAACAAGTCCGATGCAAGCGTCTACTGAAGCTGGGTAAGGTTCAAACACCAACTAGCACAAGCTGAACTACTGGTGCTCACACGTGGCTGGGCGACCTCTGAGTTCCAAACACCCATCAAAGGATTTAGTTAAACATGCCAGGATTCAGCAGATACAGGCCACACCTTCAGGGTAGGCTAATCAAGGCCCACTTTCATTCACACTTAAAAACAAATCCTGAAAAGATCAAGCCAAATAAATAACCATAAAAGTAAACCCAGAACAATTAACAGGAAAAGAACAAACAACTTATCTGCCAAAGCAAACCTCAAAGGCGACAGGATCCAGATATTCAAAGTCCTAGTGTCCACAACACCCAGTATTATGAAAAAAGATAATTATAAGAAATGTGAAACAGGAAATTGCCATATACAACCAAAGGGGATAAAAAATCAAAAGCAACAGAAACAAGATGGAAGGAACAAAGACTTTTAAAAGTCACTATTATGTAATGGTAAAAATTTTAAGGAAAATATGGAGACAATGAAGAAACAAACATAAATCCCAACAGAGAAACAGAAATTATTAAAAAATGGAAATTTCCGAGCAACAAAATACGATATCAAAAAAGAAAAGTTAACAATACTGGTTCAAAATATTACAATGCAGCAAACTTAGAGCCAATGCAGCAAACATAAACCACTGCACAGAGGTTGCAGTACACCTGGAAACCTATAACAGACATATCCAACACGGAAAGGAACAATACCAAGTGGACTAAATGGTCTCACATATGTAAGGCACGGGAGTTCAGGAAGTTGAAAGTATGGAAATTGTGCAAATTTGATAAAAACCCTAAACTCACAAATCTAAGAATTCCAACAAAACCTATCTGGAAAAACTAAAAACATCACAGCCCAAATGCTGGAAAATAACAATAAAAAATTTTAAAATCAGTCAGAAAAAAAGGAATTGGGGGCTTCCCTGGTGGCGTGGGGGTTAGGTCTCAGTATCACCTGCCACTGCAGCACCAATTCAATCCCCAGCCAGGGAGCTGACCCACATGGTACAGCAGACCTCTCCTCTCTCCCTGCTGCTCCCCTCAGCAGTGGATTTCAGTAGATATACCTCTCTTCTGCTCCCCACTCTGGCTCTCCCCCCCTGGCAGCACCTCTGGCCTACAACCCAGTTCTTGCATGCATAAATAAATAAAAATAAAAAAGGAGGAGCCTCCCTGGTGGTGCAAGGGTTAAGCACCGCACTCTGAAGCAAACCCGGTGCTGGGTTGCGAAGCTGCCTGCAGCCTCTGGCAGTGCCGGTTCAATCCCCGACCGCTGGACAAGGGTCCCACATGATGCGCAGACCTCTCCTGCCGCCCGCTGCTCCCTCAGCAGTGTTTTCGTCAATCTGCCTGTTCTGCTCCCTGCTCTGGCTCTGGTGAATTCTCTTACCCTCCCACACTTCTGACTGTACCCAGTGCTCGCATAAATAAATAAATAAATAAATAAATAAATAAATAAATAAATGAATAAGTCTTAAAAAAAAAAAAAAAGGAATTAGGAAAACAAGAGCAATTTAAGCAAGAAGGAGGTAAGACCAGAATCAATGAAATGAAATAGAAGAAAAACAAAGGAAATCAGTAAACAAAAATTTGGTTCTTTAGGATGATCAATCAAATTGATAAACCTCTAGCCAGAGAGAGCAGTAATCACAAAAGTACCCAAAACAGTAGAGTAGTTAGAACCCCACTTTCTAGTCAGAGGGTGACAACAGTCCCAAAAAAACACGCAGCAGGAAGATGACAGAGGAGAAACCAGGGAAAGGAAACTACAAAGATGCTTATGACTTCCACAGTCCACCCCCCCAAACTGCAAGTACACAGATCTGATCCTATTCACAACAACCAAAGGCTTTGAGAACCCCACCTAACAGACACAAAATGTCCAGACCCCGGACTGGTTACTAAACAGGATTTTGATAACTGATATATCAGAACCACAAACCACATGAGGAGTTGGGACATATAGCTTGAACCTAGCCCAATGTACTGCAACAATATTCTCCACAGGATTTAAACAAGATCCAGAGTCTGATAAACTGATATTCAAAATATCCAGAATAGGACCTCCCTGGTGGCGCAAGGGGTTAAGCACCGCACTATGAAGCAGCCCACATGGTGCAGCAGACCTCTCTCATCTTGCCCTCTGCTCCCCTCAGCAGTGTATTTCAGTCAATCTGCCTGTTCTGTTGTTTCCCACTGTCTCTGGTGAAACCTCTCACTTCCCACGCCTCTGGCCGGTATGCATAAATAAATAAATAAATCTTAAAAAAAAAAAAAAAAACCTTAAATTAGCCATCATAAAAATCCTGGTGAAAGCAATTAGTAAACACTCTAAAACACTTTTTGAGGAGAGGAGAGTTAAAAAGCCTACTATGGCCTCATTAGTAGAATGGAGTTAAGAATCAGGGCCTTCCTGGTGGTGCGAAGCGGCCTATGGGGCGGTTCGCAGGAACTGCTGCATGAGTTCAGTCCCTGGCCGGCCAGGGAGCAGCCCACATGGCACAGCAGACCTCTCCTGTCTCGCCCGCTGCTCCCCTCAACAGTATACTTTGGTCGATCTGCCTGTTCTGTTCTCCACTCTGTCTCTGGTGAATCCTCTCACCTCCCCCACATCTCTGGCCTGTGCCCCAGCTCTTGTACGCATAAATAAATAAGTCTTTAAAAAAAAAAAGAAGAATCGGTGTACTGTAAAATAGATGAATGAAATGTATCCAACCTGAAAAAAAGAGACTGAGTAAATAAACAGATTAAAAAAAAGTCTTATGCAGCTGTGACCTTGGGAAGGGGACCCTCTAGGTGGCCAGACCCAGTCCACCAGCACTGAGGCTGAGGTGGGACACTATGTCTGAGACCCCCAATGTTAAGAACAGCATTATAATGCTGAAAATAATTCCACTTATCTTCCTAGAATACCCTCTAGTTTCACTGATAAGACTATGAATCCTCCCAAAAAAAAAAAAAAAAAAGGTTAAAAAAAAACCTCCAAAATGCTTGACTGCTTATATAAATAGAACAGTTAGACAAGCTGTGAAAAAAAAATACATAAGGTTATCAACTGCAGAGAGTTCATTATCCTCCAAATCCTTGTTATAGTAAAAACATCTCCTGGAAGTAGGAACTGTGACATGGCGAAATGAGGTAATCACATCAATAAAAGATAGTAACACAAAATATTTAAATTTAATATATATGTTTTGGATTTGGCATTAGGATGACATGGTTTTCTTTAGTATTAAATATACTTTCCCATCCTTTCCCCCAGCTAATGCAAAAAACATTTTTATTCTTCTAAACTGATGCATTGTACTGCAGCCTCAAATCCAGCTCAATAGGAAAAGCCAAAGTTGGCTTTAAGAGTCAGCCATGCTGGGGATTTCTTTTTTTTTCTTTTCTTTTCTTTCTTTTTTTTTTAAGATTTATTTAGTGGCCTCCCTTGTGGCGCAAGGGGTTAAGCACAGCACTATGGGGCAGTCCACAGCCTCTGCGGTGTGGGTTCGATCCCTGGCTGGCCAGGGAGCAACCCACATGGGGAAGCAGACCTCTCCTGCCTCACCCGCTGCTCCCCTCAGACTGACTGTTTCAGTCAGTCTGCCTGTTCTGTTCCCCGCTCTGTCTCTGGTGAATCCTCTCACCACATGCACCTCTGGCCTGTACCCCCAGCTGTTGTATGCATGGATAGATCTTTAAAAAAAATTTTTTTTTTAATTAGAAAAAAAGAGATTTATTTATGCATACAAGAACTGGGGTACAGGCCAGAGGTGCAGGGAGGCGGGGATGGAAGGACATTGAGAGGATTCAACAGACAAAGTGGGGAGCAGAACAGGCGGATCTACCGAAATATACTGCTGAGGGGAGCAGCAGGGAGAGAGGGGAGGTCTGCTGCAATTGAACTGGAACTAGAACTCTTGCTGCTGTGGCTGGCAGTAGATTGACAGTGCTGTGTCTTTAACCCTGCACCACCAGGGAGGCCCTGTCTGGGGATTTCTTCAAAATAACCCAGGAGTACACATACAGATGAAAAAGAATGAACCAAAGGTAACTGTCAAACCTGGGATACAGGTTCATCATACAGTGGTTTTTTGTTTGTCTGGGTTTTTGTTTTTTTTTGGGGGGGGGGTCTTTTGCATAGAAGAACTGTGGTACAGACCAGAGGTGTGGGTGGAATGAGAGGATTCACCAGAGACAGAGTGGGGCGCAGAACAGCCAGATTTACGGAAATCCACTGCTGAGGGGAGCAGCAGGTGAGACAGGAGAGGTCTGCTGCACCATGTGTGGATTAGTGCCCTGGCCGGGATCTAACTCAGGTCATAGCAATGGTAGCACTGAGACTTAACCCCTAGGCCACCAGGGAGGCCCTATACAGTTCTCTTTATTATTTTTATATGTTTAAAATGTTTCATGATTGGGCCTCCCTGGTGGCGCAGCGGTTGAGCACTGAGTTGCGAGGCTGCCCGCAGCCTCTGCAGCGCCGGTTCCATCCCCAGGTCCCACACACACAAAAAAAAGTTTCATGATTAAAAAGCTAAAAAATCATAGGTTTGCCAAAATGAAATCAAGCAGCACTAACTAACTTGTTAGGAGAGTGGATGGCCCTCAGTAGCACCAGTGGATTAGAACTATTTTCTAATAGTCATGGTACTTGCTGTAGAGCAGAGAGCTATAGAAAATGGACACACACAGCCTGAAGAGCCAGAGTCTAGAGCTGCAGCTATTTAACATTTTAATTAACTAATATTAAATAAAATTTAAATTTCTTCAGTAAAGATCCTCAGTATCATCACCCACTTCTCAGATGTTCCATAGCGACCTCTCACTACTGCCTGCTTTACTGGACAGTTAAAAAACAGAACAATTGCATCATCACAAAAAATACTACAGGACAACACTAATTTAGAGTTCCAACAGTTCGTGTCACTGCCTAACTAGACTCATTGGAGCCTCAACTGTGTCGCCTCCAGAAAGTGACCATTAATGACCTTGCAGAGTGTAGGTAAGAATTAAATGTAAACACATAGAAAGCACAAGGGGAAGCACTTGATAAAAGGGTTTAAATAAAGCACTACAGTATCAGTTAGTTACAATATTTAGACCCAATCAGTTTCAATGATTAGAGAAAAACCTGAAAGCAGAAACTGAAATAAAATACACAATCAGGGATTAAGTCTCTGCTATCACTGCGACTGCCCACCTTCATAGCCTGAGTTGGAACCCCAGCCAGGGAGCTGACCCAGTATGTGGTGCAGCAGACCTCTCCTGACTCACCCACTGCTCCCCTCAGCAGTGTATTCAGTAATCAGCCTGCTTTGCTCCCCACTCTGTCTCTGGTGAATCCTCTCACTCCCTGCACCTCTGACCTATACCCCAGTTCTTCTAAATATAATAAAATCTTAAATTAAAAGAAAACAAGGGATCTCTGGAAAACTACTTTTATCCTCCCTTTCCTAAAACTATTTTAGTTGGTTCTGTTTGCACACAATTAGGTTATCATTTTCATAATCATGAAATTTCTGGTAAACTACTATGAAAACAATGCTAACAATACTTTCACTCCTCCTAGATTTTTAAAATTTATTTATTTATGCATACAAGAGCTGGAGTATAGGCCAGAGATGCGGGGGGGTGGGGGGGAGGAGGATTCACGAGAGACAGAGTGGGGAACAGAACAGGCAGATTGACCGAAGTACACTGCTGAGGGGAGCAGCAGGCGAGACAGGAGAGGTCTGCTGCGCCATGTGAGTAGCTCCCTGGCCGGCCAGGGATCAAACTCGTGCTGCAGAGGCTACGGATTGCCTCATGGTGCTGTGCCACCAGGAAGGCCCTTCTTCCAGAATTTTAAAATATAAGTTTGTCTCACTGCTATAACAGAAAGACAAAATAAGACCCACTGGGATTAATCAGGCTATTTTATTGGATCTCTTAGAAGAAAAATTTAAGCATCATCTGTTGTGAGTGGTCAAACAGTACATATCCGGGGCAAGTTCATTCTTAACTAAAACACTTTTAGACATACTGAGTCACACAATGTCCTGATAACTTCTTTACTGTTTCGAGTAAGAGTTTCATTTTCTATCAATCAGGTTAAATGCATTTATTCTTTTAGCTGCTCCTTCTAAGAAGTTTTAAATCCTTAGACACTCTGGGTGTTCCTCTTGAGATTGGTGCAATATTGTTCCCATATTTTTATATTTTTTAGAACTAGTCGAATTTCTTTTTCTTTTTTTTTAAAGATTGATTTATTGATTTATTGATTTATTGATTTATACAAGCACTGGGTACAGTCAGAATCACAGGAGGGTGAGAGAATTCACCAGAGCCAGAGCGGAGAGCAGAACAGGCAGACTGACGAAATACACTGCTGAGAGGAGCAGCGGGCGCAGTAGGAGAGGTCTGAGCGCCATGTGGGACCCTTGCC
>NW_023601653.1:76432278-76447278 GCF_014898055.3 Talpa occidentalis
CTGAAATACACTGCTGAGGGGAACAGCAGAGGACAGGAGAGGTCTTCTATGCCAGCCATTGTGGGTTAGCTCCCTGGCCAGGTCGAACTCAGGCTGTGGCCATGATAGTGCTGAGACTTAACAACACTAGCAACCAGGGAGGCCCCAAATTTATATATATTTAAATGCACACATTTCAGCTGTACAATTATAACCATGAAATCCACACACCCAATAAAGTACTAGCTGTTTTTATCTCCTGAGAGAGTTCCCTTTCATACCTTTCAAATCAATCCTTGCCCTTCCAGGAAGCCTGTTGTTGGAATTCCTTTGTTTTACTGAGTAGTTTTGTGCATGCATCCTCTTAATCAAGAACATTAGATTCTTTTTACTTTTTGCTTTTATGCTATGAATATTCATGTACAAGTCTTTGGGTGGACTTATGTGTTCTTTTCTCTTGGCTAAATACCTATAAGAAGAATTTCTAGGTTGATGGGAAAAATGCATGTTTACTTTTCTAAGAACCTGCCAAACTTTTTCTAAAGTGGTTGTGTCATTTTACATTCCTACTGGCAAAGGATGAGAATGTCCTGGTTGCTCCTGATCCTTATCAACATTTAGGTTGTCATTCTCTTTAATTTTAGCTGGTCTAGTGTGCAGCTATACATATTCTATTAAAATACATTTTATTTTGAGACTTTTATGGCATGTCTTGAGATAATTGGAAATACCCTTTAATTTGGTGCATCTCTTTAAGATCCTTTTAACATTTGGTTTGGGATAAATACCGATCATGACTATAGGACTCTAAGGCCCAGGACAGTCTTTCCCACTGATGGCTAGAGTTTGGCTTTCCCTGGCTAGAGCTGAAGAGAAAAAGTTATTGGTAACCCTGTACATCCATTTGAATATCTTATGATTTCCCAAGTATTTTCTCATATAGCCACTCTTGACTGCAAATGGGGTTCCCATTGTTCCCATTCTTCATTATAAATGAAGACGCAAGAGGTTGCTTAAGGTTTTGGTGACCAAAATCTAGAACTTCTAACTTGGTCCACTACTTTCACAGAATGAGTAGCACAGTACTAGAATTCATTCATTATGTCTCTTTGGTTTGCAGGCTTAGATAAACTGATAAGGGTATATGAATCTTTTTCTCAGAGGAGGTAACTGATAGTGATCTCTTATTATCAGTTGTATTAACAGAATATAATCTGACCTTGAAATATATAGTCATTGATTTGTATTTTTTCATGTGGCTTTTAGAAATTCTTGACTCTAGTTCTTAAATCAGCTGATGTGGTTATGAAGATATTATGGTTGGTACCTTTCAGAGAAAAAATACATCACTGAGTGACCTAAATTAACATTTTAGAACTCTGCATATAATGCGCAAAGCCCTTTTAGGAACTCTGGTCTGATTCCAAAAAAACTTCTCTGTTTGAACATTTAGGTTTTTTTTGAGCAGTGAGTAACTGTCATTGCCTACATTGTTGTGGTCAAGGGATTATCAGAGCAGGTAATCTGAACTAGAGTAATGTTTATAGTTTTCCAAAGCAGACCGAAGTTAAATACTTAAACAACAAATCTGCTCTTGCACTATTGTCAGATGTTAATGTGAAGTCATTTGTTTTATTTCAGTGATGTCCTCGCATTGCCCATTTTCAAGCAAGAAGAGTCAAGTTTGCCTCCTGATAATGAGAATAAAATCCTACCTTTTCAATATGTGCTTTGTGCTGCTACCTCGCCAGCAGTGAAATTACATGATGAAACCCTAACATATCTCAATCAAGGTTAGCTGCTTCCTTATTCATTAGTATTATTGCAAACATGTGGGTTCATGATCCTTTATTAGGTTCCCCAATATGTAAAACTGCATATTTCTTTTTTTTTTTTTAAAGATCTATTTATTTATTTATTTGTTTGTTTGTTTGTTTGTTTATTTATACAAGCACTGGGTAAAGTCAGAAGCGCAGGAAGGTAAGAGAATTCACCAGAACCAGAGCAGGGAACAGAACAGACAGTCCAACGAAATACACTGCTGGGGGGGCGGCAGGAGAGGTCTGTGCACCATGTGGGACCCTCGCCAGCGGCTAGGGATCAAACTGGCGCTGCAGAGGCTGTGGGCAGCTTTGCAGTCCAGCGCTCAACCGCTGCACCACCAGGGGAGGCCCAAAACTGCATATTTCTAGTGTGCCTGTTAAAATTGAAACCTTACTTCAGAGATTTGAGTCTTAATATCACATTTGTTATATATTTTTTTAAAGATTTATTTATTTATGCATACAAGAGCTGGGGTACAGGCCAGAGATGCGGGGGATGAAAGGATTCACCAGAGACAGAGCGGGGAACAGAACAGACAGACTGACAGAAATACATTGCTGAGGGGAGCAGCAGGCGAGACAGGAGAGGTCTGCTGTGCCATGTGTGTTGCTCCCTGGCCGGCCGGGAATCAAACTCGTGCTTCAGAGGCTGTGGACTGCCCCATAGTGCGGCGCTCTATCCCTTGCGCCACCAAGGAGGCCCACATTTGATATATGTTACTTGCTTCCTTTGTCTATCTGTCCATTTTAGTTCCTCTTTCTTTCTAATCCACATCTCTTAGATACCTCCATTGGTTACTTTACTTATTTATTTATTTATTTATTAAGATTTATTTATTTATTTATGCAAGCACTGTGTACAGTCAGAAGCGTGGAAGGGTTGGAGAATTCACCAGAGGGTAGAGCGGAGCAGGCAGATTTACTGAAATACACTGCTGAGGGGAGCAGTGGGCAGCAGGAGAGGTCTGCTGCTCCATGTGGGACCCTCGCCAGTGGCCAGGGATTGAACCGGCGCTGTAGAGGCTGCGGGCAGCTTCGCAGCCCAGCGTTCAACCGCTGTGCCACCAGGGGAGGCCCCCACTATTGGTTACTATCTGAGAAGTATTACCTTATCCAGCTCTGTTATTTACCATTTGTGTGGATTTGAAAAAATTGTTTAAACTCTTATGTTTCAGTTTTCCTATCTATAAAAATGAGATTGTATAACTTTCAGGGAGTTGTATCAATTATATAATATAATGTATGAAAATGATTATTAGCATGGTACCTAGCATATAGTAAAGGATTACAGTTGCTGTTACTAATACTAATAATATTTTACCCTTGCATATTCTACCAAATGAATTTTATTCTTTTTGTATCTTGCAAAGTTAATTTGTGATGAATATAATATGTCATTATATTTTTCTTCTAGGACAGTCCTATGAAATTCGAATGCTAGATAATAGGAAACTTGGAGAACTTCCAGAAATTAATGGCAAGTTAGTGAAGGTAAAGGAAAATGAGCACAGTATTCCTCTGCACAATATCCTTTCACTGACCCTTTTTGGATACTATTCTTTTGCTAAAAAAAAAAAAAGAGATACCAAGGAACTTGGTGTTACTGCTCACCTGTCACAACTTGCTGGCACTGTGGTGAACTGATGTGTTATTTCTTTGGGATTAGAGTGAGCCTCTCTAGTCACATGGATATTTCAGAGCTATAGAAACAGGCGGCTTACCAACCCATGTCGGGGTAGTCTCTTGGCTCAGTGAAGTGGTTTTTTTTTTTCTTTTTTTCAGGTAGAATCAAGTAACTTCTTTCCAGTGGTAGCTCCAGCTACCATTGATGAATAACTGTTTTTTTAATCTAGACTTACAGTCATGATTTTAAAAATTCACAACACAGTTGGAACAGAGTTTAGTTAGCAGATATAAAAGAGGAATAGGAGGGATATTAATAGGTACCTCTACAAAGTAAGTAACCAAAGAAAAGTTGATGGATACAGCCCATACCTGCTTTCAGTATTTACATGTTGTATGGTGAGTTAACAAGCAGGGGACTTGGTAAGTGTTCAATACATATGAAAAGCTGAGCTGGATATTATTACATGGAAACAGAAGCATGTAGAAATGTTTCTAATAGGCATCCCTATGCCTAGTTACCATCAGGATTAATGTTTAAGCCAAATTTTAAATACAGTACCAGTTAACTATAACTGAGCAATTAAAAAGTTTACCTGGAAATAGAGCTTGATCTGATATATATTTTTTTTTTTTGATATGGTATGGTTTTAGAGTAAAAACATCTTAAGAAAAATGGTTTCAGATTGTGTCTAGGAACCAACAGAGTAATTCCTGCTGGTTTCCCTTTGTCAGCACTGACTTTTTAAGAGATTCTATTGTCTTATTGCTTCTTTTTAGAGTATATTCCGAGTAGTTTTCCATGACAGACGGCTACAGTACACAGAACACCAGCAACTGGAGGGCTGGAGATGGAACCGACCCGGAGACAGGATCCTTGACATAGGTAAGATAAGAGAATCTGTTGCCCAAGATATGCCTATAACTGTGGATTGAAAATTGGTTTTTCTTACTTGATGTTGTGATTCACAGTGCTGTAGAGGTTCAGATAACATGAATATGGAAGTGGTTATTGACTAAGCATAAAAAATTAACGGTTTGATGAATCAGAGTTGAAGTTAGGGGCCTCCCCTGGTGGTGCAGGCGGTTGAGCGCAGCGCTGTGAAACTGTCCACAGCCTCTGCAGCGCTGGTTCAATCCCGGCCGGCCTGCGAGGGTCCCACATGGCATGGCAGACCTCTCCTTCCGCCCGCTGCTCCCTCAGCAGTGTATTTTGACATTCTGCCTGTTCTGCTCCCTGCTCTGTCTGGTGAATCTTCTCACCCTCCCACGCATCTGGCCTGTATCCCTGTTCTTGTATAAAATAAATAAATCTTTTTTTAAAAAAAAAATTGAAGTTAGAAGTGTAAACAATTAAAATTCATAAAAATTGTACCCATTACTGCAGGGTGATATTTTAGTTTATTTTTTTTGCATTTAGCTGTAAAATATGCTTAACGTAAAATTCACCATTTTAACAGTTTTTAAGTAATACAGTCCAGTAGCATAAAGTACATTCACATCACTACCATCACTACCATCCTTTCAGTAAACTCTTTGTTCCTTAAACTATAGCTCCCTATTCCCTCCTCTTCCAACCCCCTACTTTTTTGTTTGAATTTGACTCCTCTAGGTAATTCATGTAAGTGAAATAATCCATTTTTGTCTTGTGATTGACTTATTTTACTTACCATAAGGGGCAAGCATGTGTCAGAAATTCTTGCGTGTGTCAGAAATTCAAATCATTTGACCAAATATGTGGGGATAGATTCTGGGGTCTCTATTTCATTGATCTTCATGACTATCTTTATGAAATACCACACTATTTTGCTAACTGCAATTTTGTAGAACCAGGAAAAAAGAGATCTCCAACTTTTTTTTTTTTCCAAAATTGTTTTGGCTATTCAAGACTTCATTTATTTTTTAAAGGAGAGGCAACTTTATTTTTTAATAACCTTTTTTTTTAGATTTATTTATTTGTACAAGCACTGGGTACAGTCAGATGTGCGGGGAGGGGGGGGCAGGTGAGAGGATTCACCAGAGACAGAGCGGGGAACAGAACAGGCAGACTGACAGCGGCAGGAGAGGTCTGCGCGCCATGTGGGACCCTCTCCGGTAGCTGGGGATTGAACCAGCGCTGCAGAGGCTGCAGGCAGCTTTGCAGCCCAGTGCTCAACCGCTGAGCCACTGGGGAGGCCCTATTCAAGACTTCATATTTTGTTTTGAGTAATATGTAAAAGGGCCAGTTTTTTTCTCATTATGCTGAAAGTTATTTTATTTTACTAGAAGGCCAGATTAATAGTGTGTCTTGGGCCTCCCCGGTGGCGCAGCGGTTGAGCACTGGGTTGCGAAGCTGCCCGCGGCCTCTGCGGCGCCGGTTCGATCCCCGGCTGCTCCCCGGCACCAGCGAGGTCCCACATGGCGCGCAGACCTCTCCTGCCGCCCGCTGCTCCCCTCAGCAGTGTACTTCGGTCCTTCTGCCTGCTCTGCTCCCCGCTCTGGCTCTGGTGAATTCTCTCACCCTCCCGCACTTCTGACTGTACCCAGTGCATGTATAAACAAAAACAAACAAACAAATAAATAAATAAATAAATAAATAAACATGCCTCTATAAAAAAAAAAAAAAAAATAGTGTGTCTTACCAAAAGAGATCTGTGATTAGAATCTGTCTCTTGTTTGAGGTCAGGATTTTTCCCTACTTGGCTTCACAGAGTAGAATTTTATTTTTCTCAAATCATAGGGAGTAGGGGAAGGATTTTTTACACAGATTTAGCTGTTCTTTATGAATGTGCTTTAAATTTGGTATCTGTGTCTTCGATCTCCTATCGGTTATTACCTCCTATTGGACTATAGAGTTGTTATAAATAGCTACCACCAGGTTTATCTGAGAAAACAGTGGTTCTCATATAGATGTCCATTTGATAAATTGACTTCAGGATGAATCCAATTAATTAACACTGTGAAGGGGGACCCACTTACTGCTTTCTTGCTTGAATCATTGAAACTACAATAGTAGTTTAGTTGTAGCATAGTTACAATAATAAGTATTATCAACCTGGCTTTATCTTTCCAGTTTCAATATGAATAGACGTCAAGGGATGCTATTTCAAAATATGTCATGTGAAATGGAAAGCAGAGTTCTAAAGTACATTCATTTTTGCTTCCCTCTTGAATATAAGATATGTCATTCCTTTTTAAGGTTATTTGATGACTGTACAAGTTAGCATCAATCCTTATGTTAAATTTTCCCCACTTCTATTTGTGATACAGTGCCTTCTGTCTTTTTCAGATACTCTTTATCCTTCTACAGCAATCCTTTCAGTGTACTTCTGCAGCAACACTAATCTTAAAACTAAGTGAAGCAGATTATAAATTAAAATTTTCATGAGTTAGTGTGAAGATTTAATCTATCTTTAAGTAGAATATTGGCAAATCAATGGGAAGCTGTTTCTAAATTAGCTTAAATTTTAAAATTTAGCTCTAATCAAACCACTTTCTTTGGCAGAAGAGGTTTGTTTAGGGTGTGATACACAAAAGTCTTGGTAAACAGGGACTGATAATATGGGAATCCATGTTTCCTTATTTAAACACAGTAGCCTTCAAAGTTGTTCAATACTTACAATTTTGTTTCTCAGATATCCCCATGTCTGTGGGTATAATCGATCCGAGAGCTAATCCAACACAACTAAACACAGTGGAGTTCCTGTGGGACCCTGCAAAAAGGACATCTGTATTTATTCAGGTAAGGCATTGCAGATGAGGTTAAGTTGTGAAGAGCATCTCTACTACCAGTTTATTTCTTGAAGGATAAAACATGTTAAATTTCAAATCTTACAGGGTTCCAACCTATCAAGTGCAGGCTTCTCAACATATATCTGAAAGTCATGAGGAGTTTCTGAATTGCTCTCTCCAATTTATTTTTGTTTCCAAAAATATTTGCTAATAGCAGCATAGTATTTTATTCTTTGGGTGTCCTGTAATTTACCTAATGCTTTTTTAGCATCTAGGTTGTTCTGATTTTTCACTATAATCCATGAAGCTATTTTGAACATCTGCATATTTAGAATTTAATTCACATAGCTGGGGATTATGTCCTTTGGGTAGAGTCCTTGAAAATGGTGTCTCCTCTTTCTAAAATTTTCTTTAAAGCTCAGGAGACTTTTATTAACCGAATTTCTTTTATGTTTACTCTGTAGTCTCTGAAACAGTTAATGAATTAATTCTTCACAGCAGCTTTTGTTAGCACTAGAGCTATACATTTACTTTACTACATTTGTAAATCATTTAAATTTTCCCCTTTTTTTCTGTTAGCATGCAAACTCATCATGATCAAGGAGAGAATAAAAGCTTTTTTTGTAGGTGTTTATAATGCATTTTAAAGTTTTCGTTGTTAGTAATTGCTCACAAAATGTTGCCGGCCGGTTTGGCCACCAGTCCTGAGCACTGGGTGCTATGCTCTCTCCAGGTGCACTGCATCAGCACGGAGTTCACCATGAGGAAACATGGTGGGGAAAAGGGAGTGCCTTTCCGAGTACAGATTGATACCTTCAAGGAGAATGAGAATGGGGAATATACTGAGCACTTACACTCAGCCAGCTGCCAGATCAAAGTCTTCAAGGTATTTCCTGGGCATTGTCTTGACACTTGGACCTTTTCCCTCATCTTTCATTTTTACTGCTAAACACCAAGTCAGAAATTTCACTCGTCATTTTTCAAAAACTATGAAAACTGAGGCCTCCCCTGGAGGTGCAGAGGTTGAGCACTGGGTTGCGAGGCTGCCCACAGCTTCTGCAGCGCCAGTTCAATCCCCGGCCACTGGCAAGGGTCCCACACACACACAAAAAAAACAAAAACAAAACTGTGAAAACTCAACCTAAGCTGAATCATTGAAGGAACTACTGAGATACCTGGTAAAGAGATTTAACCAGGCTTGGTTATAGGAGAAGAGGAAAAAGGAGCTAGAAACAAAAACATGGATTTTCATTAAAATTTCTTTTTCCTTTTAAAAAAAAGATTTATTTATTTATGCAAGAACTGGGGTACAGGCCAGGTGTGCGGGAGGGTGAGAGGATTCACTGGAGACAGAGTGGGGAACAGAACAGGCAGACTAACCGAAATACACTGTTGAGGGGAGCAGTGGGCGAGATAGGAGAGGTCTGTAGCGCCATGTGGGCATCTCCCTGGTCGGCTGGGATTGAGCCCACACCACAGAGGCTGTGGACAGCTTCACAGCACATCGCTCCACCACCACCTGTGCCAGGGAGACCCACATTAAAATTTCTTAAAGCCTATTGAAGTTAAAAGCTTTTGTAAAAGCTCACAAAAATTATGGAAAGCTGACAGCTTTGGTTACATTCATACTTAATTATTTCTCTATGTTCCTTATTTTTATCATGTGGATAGATATATTTTCATTGCAAAAGATTTATTAATACAAAAGTATCCAAAGCATGACACCTTTCACACTGTTACCCTGACCCCCAGACTTTTTCCCAGAAACAACCACTGTGGTAATTTAGTATGCATCCCTTATTCCCCTTCTGTGCTTTTTTATATACATGTGCATAGATATACAGATGTTTTCTTTTCTTTGAAATACAAGTGGGATTTTATTCTATGGATTGTCTTGAGGCTTGCTTTTTTCATTTAACTGTGCTTTGAAGATCTTTCCTTACCAGTAGCTATAAATTTCTTCTTCCACTCTATCAAACTCTTAAATTTCTGTTTTCAAAATGAAAATGATGTGGGCCTCCCCGGTGGTGCAGCGGTTGAGCACTGGGTTGCGAAGCTGCCCGCAGCCTCTGCAGTGCCGGTTTGATCCCCAGCTGCTCCGCGGCCACCAGAGGAGGGTCCCACATGGCGCACAGACCTCTCCTGCCACCTGCTGCTCCCCTCAACAGTGTACTTCGGTCCTTCTGCCTGCTCTGCTCCCCGCTCTGGCTCTGGTGAATTCTCTCACCCTCCCGTGCTTCTGACTGTACCCAGTGCTTGTATGTATGTATGTATGTATACATAAATAAATAAATAAAATTTTTAAAAAATGAAAATGATGCATCTTGTCTTTATGTGATGTGTACACATATTTTTCTTTCACATGTAAGTTTTCAGGAGTAATATTGTTGGGTCAAAGGGTGAATACTTGAATTTAAACTAAAATATTTCTCATTTTAGCCCAAAGGTGCAGACAGAAAGCAAAAAACAGATAGGGAGAAAATGGAGAAACGAACTCCTCACGAAAAGGAGAAATATCAACCTTCCTATGAGACAACTATACTCACAGAGGTAAAAAGCATTCCCTTGGTGGTAATTTCAACCAGTGCTTTTTATTCTTGAAAGAAAAATACAGTCATTTTGCAATATAGAGATATATCAAATCAATATATTATGAACCTACAACTAACACAATGTTATATGTCAATTATATTTCAATTTTAAAAAAATCACATCTCACCTAGACAGAATTTTGTCTTGATTATATATTCTATCAGCTGTGGGTGCCTCAGAGGAATTAAGATTTACTAGTCAAGATGTACTATTCTAGTTACAATGTTTTGGTAGAATGTAAGGGTCAAACATACTTTTCAGTGTTTCAATTCTCTTTTGTTTTTAGTGTTCTCCATGGCCTGAGATCACATATGTCAATAATTCCCCATCACCTGGATTTAATAGTTCCCATAGCAGTTTTTCTCTTGGAGAAGGGTAAGTCTGGGAAATGTGTTTGACCTAAATATGTATTCTTTCATTGCCGCTCCATTCACAAGATCTTACCAAGTCACTGTATATTTCTATATAATGTTTTTTTCTTTGTACATTTATTTTATTTATTTATGCATACAAGCACTGGGGTATAGGCCAGAGGTACAGGGGGTGAGAGGATTGACTCGGGACAGAATGGGAAGCAGAACAGGCAGATCTACTGAAATACAGTGTTGAGGGGAGCAGTAGGGGAGACAGGAGAGGTCTGCTGCGCCATGTGGGCCAGCTCCCTGCCTGGGATTGAACTTATGCCACAGTGACTGGTGATAGCTTGATAATGCTGAGACTTTAACCCCTGCTCCACCAGGGGGGCCCTCTGTATAAAGTCTTTGATGGCTTTCTATATTAACTGAGAGTTGGATTATCTTCAGGAGAAACTGAAAATTTTTTTATGTAACCCTTTCTCCACCTCCTTCTTTTTTTCTCCCATTAAAATACAGTATTTATGGTCAGTTTTTAGTGATTCATGGACTGATTTTCTGGGCTTTTCACTTCTCCCTATTTGCCACTAACCTGTTTGCTGCTAACTATTTCACTTTCTGATCATAATTTCACTGGAGGAGTGGTCATTGGGAATGGAAACAGTTATATAAATACTGAAACCTGTTTTGTTATTTATTAAAAGTGATCCTAATACCTAGTTATTACAAATCTTTGATAATTGGGGAAAGAGTGTTAAAGATGATAGCTAACATGAAATCTTACAATTATCTATGGGGGGTGCAGTTAATTTAGCCTTATTGTCTTTTATTTTCATAAATAATTACAAATTGGTATAGCTACCTACTCCAGTTACAATAAATTGATTTAGCATTTAATACGTATTCCAAAGAGGCCATATTGAAATTTGAAATAGGCTACTAAATTTGTGAGTATATTGGTTGGTTGTAGTGTTTGTTTTTGAAGCTATATATATGTTCTATGTTCAACTACCTAAAGTATTTAATTAATTTAGGTAAAATAAATATTCAAAATGTAACAATTAAGAATAAAATAGAAGATGTAGAAAGAATAGATAACTAGGGCCCTGAAATAAGTAGATTATTTAATTTGAGTGCTGAATTTGAATTTTGCAACTACGGCAGAAAAGAAGAAAAAGGGTTATTTTGAAAGAAAAAAAAATCTTGCCACCCACCTGGAGTATGCAGTTTACTTACAGGCAATTTTAAACCAATGTTGCATTTGAGTCCTGTTTTAAAATTTTATCTCTTCTCCTTGTCGTGGCATCATTAATAGGATGAAATTTTGGTTTCAGAAAATAAGTACTCATTACTGAGGCTACCAGAAAGGGAAGGCTGGGGGCTTGGTAGCCCAGTGGACTGGGATAAAGGTTTATCAGTGCTTTGGCGGTGAGCATGGTGTGATAATACCATGAAAACATTCATTTGTAGGGGTGTAGCCTGTACCCTAAAACATACAGTGTAACTAATTAATATTAACTCAATAAATATCATTTAAAAAAAACTATACACCAGGGGAGAGAGGCAGTCTGTAGACCAAAGGAAAGTATGAGGGAAAACCATGGGCATGGCAATAGCCCTTGGATCACAACTTAGGCAGTACTAATTTCTGAAGCAGCTTTTAAAATAATTACTGTGTTTTTTATTATAAAAGTATGTGAGCATATTGCAGTGCGTAAATTTTCTAATTTCCTGTGTTACTGATTATTTTTATACTCTTATTTTGGTTTTCATTCTAATAAATTTCTTCTGTTAAATATTCCATATGCCATTTATCTCATCAGTCCCAACTTACTGAAACGTTGATTTTGTTCAATTTCTCCAATAATAAAAAATACCACAAATAACACAGTTTGTTCCCCTCCCCTAAATAAAGTTTTTATATCAGATGAACAATAATAGAAGTATTGGGTCTAAGAGTTCTTATGAGAGAGCATAGATTCTTTTCAATCTCTAGCTTTAGATGTACAAGGGGGATGGAGAATGAGATGATGATGAACCCTAGTGTGTATCATGGACTCATCCTTTCATTTTAAATGTTTCTTTAGAAATGGTTCACCAAACCACCAGCCAGAGCCACCCCCTCCAGTCACAGATGTAAGTCTGAAGTTAAATGTCAGTTATTTGCAATGTCTAATAATATTTTGATGACTGTCCAATTTAGTAGAAATGCCCAACTTTGAGGAAGTATTACTTGTTCATTCATTAAACATTTGTTGAATATTGACTGTGAACCAGATACTACGCTAGGGACTAAAGACAGGAAACAAGTAATCAGGACACTGGCATTTAAGGAGCTGACAGTCCAGAGGGGAAAATAAAGATGTGGAATTCCAAGGACAGCTTGCATGGTCAGAGAAGACTGAGGGGGTATAAACAAATGACTTTCAGGCAAACTAGGCCTATTTGAGTGTGGGTATGTTTGGCTGTGTTACCTAATGATGTGAGAGAAAATTCTATATAGTCACCAAAAATAAAAAATGTTTTCTCTCTTTCAGAACCTCTTGCCAACAACCACACCTCAGGAAGCTCAACAGTGGTTGCATCGAAACCGGTTTTCTACCTTCACAAGGCTTTTTACAAACTTCTCAGGTTAAATTTACTTCTTTGCTCCTATCCCCAGCACAGGATATTCCTTGATATTCTAGGGCTTTCTGTCATTCACGTGAAAGGGGGGGCGGGGGGGTGTGTGTGTATGTGAGAGAGAGAGACATCTTACTGAAATTTTCTTTTCTTGAATATTTTATTTATTTTTGCATAGAACTGGGGTGCAGGCCAGAGGTGCGGGGGTGGGGGTGAAATGAGAGGATTCACCTAAGACAGAGTGGGGAGCAGAATAGGCAGATTGACTGAAATACACTGCTGAGGGGAGCAGCGGGCGAGATAGGAGGGGTCTGCTGCGCCATATGTGGGTTAGCTTCCTGGCCGGGGATCGAACTCAGACTATTGCAGTGGGCCTTCAAGATGGTAGCGCTGAGACCTAACCCTTATGCCACCAGGGAGGCCCTTAGTGAAATTTCCTGATTAAATGAGTGTCACAGAACTCTTTATACTTTCTCACCAGCTGCAACTGCTACAAAATACTTTAAAAAAAAAAAAGACCTCTTAGTTTAAATTCATTTTGATTAAAATACTTATTCTATATAACACTTAAGAATGTGTATTTCATATAATATTTAGTAAGGAACATTTTCAGGTATTCTGAAATTTTCCCTTGTTATCACATTCTGTTCTATTTGTACATTGACTTTTATTTAGCTCCTTCTGTATACTCTATGTGGTTGGTTGGAATACACAAATGGAATGATGTAGTTCCTGATCAGTCATCATCTAATATTAAAAAAAAATCCAAATCAAATCAAAATATCACTGCCCCAAAAGGTAAATGAGTAGTTGTAATACAGTAGGGAACACGTGTGATGTGTAAGTTGAATCTTGAATGATGAGGCGGGATCTGTTTGTCAGATAGTGGAAGGATAGTTTAGACAGGAGAACAGCTTACTCGTTAAGAAGACATCAGAATGGTGAAATAATAGGGTTAAGTGCAGTAGTTAATTTGAATGGAAATTGAGATGAGAAAGGATGCAGGGACCAGGACACTGCGCGGGGTGGGGGGGGGTGGGGGGGTAGGGAGGAAAGGCCTTATACACCATGCAGAAGAGTATGGGCTGTAACCTACTAGTAATGGGTGTCCTTGAAGTAGATCCCATTTTAATAATCATTAACAAAGAGAATCTTTGCCTTTATCACCCATTTTTCTATTTTCTAGGAGCAGATTTATTGAAACTAACTAGAGATGATGTAATTCAGATCTGTGGTCCTGCGGATGGAATCAGACTTTTTAATGCATTAAAAGGCCGGTATGTAATTAGTGTCTAAAATACCAATGAGGTTGGATTTCACATGGAGCTCTTCATAATATTCTTTGCATAGCTAAGTTCATCTTGTCAAAGCATTCTTTTTGAATGCCAGTCTGTACCAAATGAGCAAAGATAAAAAATATCCTTTCCTACATTTGATTCAAGGCATTCCCCATGATATCCCATTTTTCATTTCCAGGTAGTTTTTTCATTCAATAAACATTTAAAAAATATTCAATAAACATTCTTTTTTTTTTCTTTGTTTTTTTTTTTTTTTTGGTGGGACACTTGCCGGCGGCCAGGGAACAAACCGGCACTGCAGAAGCTGCTGGCAGCCTCGCAGCCCAGTGCTCAACTGCTGCGCCACCAGGGGAGGCCCAATAAATATTCTTTTGTGAGCCACGAACTACTATAGGCTTAGGGGATGCAATTGTGAGCAAAAAAGACAGGGTACCCATTATTGTGGAGTTTTCTTTATAATGGGGAGAAAGACAAAAATATAAACAGTGTTTTGGGTAGTGATAGGTGCTTTGAAGGAAAACAAAACAAAAATAAGGTTGTGGTTTATTGAGTACACTGAATATAGTCAGGAAAGACCTCTGAGGAGGGGGGTACTTAAACTGAATTATGAGAACGATTGGAATATGGGGTTATGTGAAGTGTGTCCTGGGCAGAACAATGGTACAAAGGCCCAGAGTCAGTTTTAACTGGAGAAGGGTCATTCTTAAATTTGCATAGAAATTGTTTAAGTGTCTACTTACAAATATTACCTGTAATACAGAATGCTTTGTAGTTCCTACTTGTGATTTACAATTTCAAATAGGTAGTCGTAATATTGATGACAAACACATATAGGTCAGTGCCATAGAATCGCATCAATGACTAAATAATGAAACATTGCGAAGTGTGTATATTTGTGTATATCACAAATACTGAATCAGGTTGGCTGTAATCTTAGAAAGTTTGAAGGAAAATGGTGAATTTCAGGGGTTGACTGGGGGATTGGAGAATAAATTCTGT
>NW_023601653.1:80309942-80337466 GCF_014898055.3 Talpa occidentalis
TGGAGTTCTCCCACCACCAAAGCACCCAGGACCCGCCTCCCAGTCCCTGTGCGCTTGCCCCCCCTGGGTTGACCCCTCCCCTCCTCCCCGCCCTGCTGCTAGCCTCAGATCTGTGTTCAGCTTGCAAACTGTGCTTTGCTCCTGGCCTTTTGTTTGGTTTCTCTGTATCCCTCCTAGAAGGGAGAGCTTCCCTTCCCCACTCACCAATCTCCAGGCGGAGGCTCTGAGCTTTAAGGAATTTATTGCACTTTTCAGAGGAGATGGGAGGGTGGAGCCTTGAGAAGGAGCACTTGAAGCTTTTGATGTTTAGTGGGGAGAAAAAGAAGACTCCGTTAGTGGTGGGTGATGGTGGCCAGCAGGGTTGGGAGGGCATGGTTTCCGATGGAGCCAGAAGGCCTTGGAGCAGACCCTGTTTCTTCCGGTACCCTGGTGGCCCCGGGCTGATGCTCCACTTCTCTGAACTTACTTCCTAATCTACAGAATGGGAATAACCGGTTCCCACATGCTCGGGAGGTTGCAAGTGTTGAATGAGATAATATATATAAAACGCTTAGCGCAGTGCCTGCGAGTGTTCGTTAAATGGTAGCATTTATTATTAGAATGATAATTGCCTTCAGATGTTTCAAAGGTCACATGGAAACACGACTTCTCTCGCTGCTCCTCCAGCGATGCAAGTGAGAGGGAGACAGATTTCGCCGGGCTGGAAGGAAGCATGCTCTTGCAGCCCGCGCAGCAGCCTCTAAGAGGTTTTGTTGTGTGCGCGTTGAGTACGTCCGGTTGTGGGCAAAGAGAAATTAAGGTTGCAGATGGAAATAAGGTTACTAATCAGTTGGCTTTCGAATGATCTGAAATGATTATTTTCAGATTATTAGGTGGATCCAGTGAATCACGAGTCCTACAGGTGAAAGAGGCAATCAGAGGAGAACCAGGTTGAGGGTTAAGTGAGAACTTGACTGGAAGTTACTGGCTTTGAAGATGGGACAGTGGGGCATGAGCCAAGGAATGTGGGCAGTTGCTGCAAAGGGCAGGGAAGGGGATGCCCCCCAGGAGCTTCTGGAAAGGAATGTAACCCCGCTGACACTTTGATTTCAGCTCAGGGAGACCCAGCTTGGACACCTGACCTCCAGAGCTACAGATAATAGGCTTGTGTTGTTTTAAGTCAGGGTGTTTGTGTAATTTTCCATTTGCAATTGTAATTAGAAACTAATACAAAATGAAAGGATCGACTCTGCCAGGGGCCTGCTCCCTCCTGCAGGGAGGGCTGCTATGGCAGCTGGGCAGAGAGAACATTTACTGGATGTGTTTCATTAGGCAGTGGGGTGAAGGCACGTGCAAGAATGTTCCTGAATAGCTTTGCCTCGCTGCTGCCCTCTCCTGATGCAAACCACACACACACACACACACACCACACACACACACACACACACACATCCCACACACACGGACGGGGCTTCCCTGGGGATGTCTGCTGTTTCCTTTCTGTTTAGTGGCTCAGGTGGAGAGAAGGAACAAGTAGAGGATCCTTTTGAACCTGTGTCTCAGCTGCACAGCTCGTCTTTGCCAGAGATGCCAGTGTGTGCCAGGCGTCTGGCACTTGTCCGACCATGAATAAAACTGATACTTTTGTTTCTTTGTTGCCTTCTGTTCTCTGCATCTTCTCAGATTCTAGAATTAGAGGGGGTGGAGGGATGACAGACTGGTGGGCCTCCCTGGAGCGTTGATAGTAAACTTAGAGACCGGCTTTGGGCTGCTCAAATCCAGTGGATTTCAATAAGCAAAGGCTCTCAAGGGAACTCGGACCTGCAACTTTAGAATGAGGATGGAATGCAAAAGCCCCAATTGCACCAGCGTGCAGAGTGCAAGACTGAAAGGCTGCAGATGCTTCATGCTAAACTTTACTGTGTGGTGCTGGGTTGGGCTGTCCGAGATCCTGGCTGCCTGCTTTGTTTTGAATTGTGCTGAAGGCCCCAGAAGGAACCATGGAGGAATTTTATTTATGGTCAACTCAGATTTCTAGAATTATTTCCTACGACATAGTCTCAAGTTGGCTTGGTTAAGTTGGCTTGGGGTTGCACATTTATTAAAATTTTTTTAGATTTATTTATTTATGTATACAAGAGCTGGGGTGTAGACCAGAGGTGTGGGGAGTGAGAGGATTCACCAGAGACAGAACAGGGAGCAGAACAGGCAGATCTACTGAAATACACTGCTGAGGGGTGAAGCAGGATGTCAGGAGAGGTCTGCTGTGCCATATGGGTCAGCTCCCTGGCCGGGTATCGAACTCGTCCTGTAGTGGCTGCAGATAGTTTTGTGGTGCTGAGAATTAACCCCTTGCACCACGAGGGAGGCCCAGGGATTGCACATTTATTAAGCCCTGGCCAGGATTGTAGATTTCAGAGACCCACTGAGGAATTAACCACAGAGGTGTGGTGGGGTCCAAAGGCTGATGTGACAGACTCCAGACCAAAGAGTGAGGCCAAAGTAAGTAGAAGGTAGGAGAAAAAAGTCAATGAAATTGAAATGAAAATTCAATAAAAAACTGAAGGATGAGGAAAAGCAATGAGTCTGAGACGTGGGACACTCTGTCCCTAGAAACTAGGTTTTGATTCAGGGGGTCCAGGAGACATGGGGTTCATCTAAAGTGAGACAAGCCATTGGCCTCCCAGGTGGCGCAGCGGTTGAGCGCTGGGTTGCGAAGCTGCCCGCGGCCTCTGCGGCGCCGGTTCGATCCCCGGCTGCTCCCCGGCCACCGGAGGAGGGTCCCACATGGCGCGCAGACCTCTCCTGCCGCCCGCTGCTCCCCTCAGCAGTGTACTTCGTCCGTCTGCCTGCTCTGCTCCCCGCTCTGGCTCTGGTGAGTTCTCTCACCTTCCCGGCTTCTGACTGTACCCAGTGCTTGTATAAACCAAACAAACAAACAAATAAATAAATAAGACATGCCTCTAGAAAATTAAAAAAAAAAGAGTAAAAAAAAAAATAAATAAAGTGAGACAAGCCAAGAAAGAGAAAGAAAAAAGAAGCGAGTTCTGTTGATTGAACTGCAGGAAGAGAGAAGGCTTTCTTGGGAGAAGGGTCGAGTTCTTGGAGGCCATCTTAAAAGGAAAAAGGAAAAGAGAAATGCTTTCACCTACATGCTTTTAAGGCTAGAACTAGATGAGGCTGCTCATTTGCAGATGGGGAGGAAAAACCAGACTTGGATTTAACAACTGTGCCGAACAGAGAGAGGCCGCTAGAGGGAGCACGGAGCCTGGAGGCTGCGGGGAAGGCAGCGCTGTCCCAGCAACAGGTGGCCACAGCATGAGAGTCAGTGGCTAGCATTGCAGGCTTACCAGGTAAGGGACACCCTTATTCAAAGGGAAGGTATTGCCACACCCTGAGGAGACATTCCTAGGGATGTGTGGAGCCAGGACTAACTGCCTGTGCTGAGAAAATGAAACACACCCTAAAGGGATTTCATGCAGGAAAGAACTGGATCCAGTCACATGCGAGTTAAATTGGGACTATTGGGACCTTTATTTTATTTTATTTTTAAAATTTTTTAAAAGATTTTTTTATGCATATAAGAACTGGGGTACAGGCCAGAGGTGAGGGGTGAGAGGATCTACCAGAGACAGAGTGGGGAACAGAACAGGCAGACTGACCCAAATACACTGCTGAGGGGAGCAGCGGGCGAGGCAAGAGAGGTCTGTTGTGCCATGTGGGTTGCTCCCTGGCCAGTCGGGGATTGAACTCGTGCTGCAGAGGCTGTGGATTCCTTCACAGTGTGGTGCTTAACCCCTTGAGCCACCAGGGAGGCCTGGGACCTTTATTTTAAATTTGCAAATGTCCCAAGAGGGCAGAAATGTCTTAAACACCCCATTTTGAGAGAAACTAGGCACCTCCAAGACTGTAGGGTGCTCTTAGACGGCCTCCTTTCATGCTCAAATAACCTTCCCGCAGATTCTCCCAGCTGAGATTTAAGTTCACTTGCTGGGAACTGTAAAGAACTAGGATAGACTGAGGCATCCTGGCGAGGAGACGTCAAGGGCTTCCTGCTCATCTTGTCAGATAAGGTTCTGCTTATCCAGAACCACTGCTGGCAGCAGCCACTTGGTTCCGGTTGAGCGCACTTCCCCGTGCATCAGGAGGAGACAGCCACTGGGGTACCCTGCCATCACCTTTTCGGCCAAGTCAGATAGATCCCAGCCCCTCTGCGCTGCCATGAGCTGCCAGTGGAAGCCCACGCTTCTGGGGTGCATCCATGAGAGGGGGTATTCCCACCAGCAGCCGCTGCACTGCTTGGAGGCTGAGCAGAGCATGTGCACCAGAGGCGTGGCTGACAGCACCCCGCTCCCCACCCAGCCCCACTGCCCCAGCATCTTCCTCCTGGACCAACCCATAAAATCCCACACAGTAGCTCCTGGGCACGTAATTGCCTAGGGCCTGAGACTAAGCTGGTGCCTCTAAGTTTTGTTGGTGCCATCCTATTCTGACCTTGAAAAAGGAAGACCCATGAGCAACATGGGGATGGGTTAGTCACCTTTGGAGGTGCTGGGGGAACTGCTTACATTTCATGGGGAAAGACCGCCATGAAGCAGCCCCTGCCCAGGCCAGCGGCTCTCCAGCTGCCTCATCCCAGGAGGTTCAGGTCTCACCCACTGTCCTAGGGTCACACCTTAGAGGTGGAGGAGGGTTCCCCCAGGCCGGGAGAGGATAGAGGTGCAGGTACCTGCTAGGAAAGGATCAGGGAGCTCAGAGAACCCGGAGGGCACAGCGTGGAGAGGGTCAGGGCTGGAAGAGTCCCTCGCTGCTGTGGTGGCTTTGGGAGAGCAGTTGTGGCCCCTTCGGGGAGTGTGTGGGGGTTGGGGGGGCAGGGGGTGAGGCAGCCTGCAGGCGGCGGAAATCCACAGGGCAGAGGGGCAGTTTGAGGCCAGTCGGGACTCCACAAAGGCTATTTTGGGATGTGGAGACTTGAACATTCTCCTAAGCTGAGGAGGAGGAAAGGTTTAGAATCCAAGGGACGGCGTCGCCAGGGAGGGGCCCAGGGCAGTGGGCCTCGTGCCTTCCGTCCCCGCGCAGTGACCCACCAGACAGCCAGGCTGGGGATGCAACGCTTTAATGAGGCTTGTGAGGGTGGCGAGCGGGGCGTGGGGCTGCACGAGCCTCCCCGGCCTCAGCCTGGGGCGCCGGGTGTCCTGCCCATCAGGCCTTTGTGACTTCAGAGATGCGAGGGAAAAGGCTCTTCAGATAGTTGATGAGTTTTTTCATCTCTTTCTCCACTTTCTTCCCAAATTCATAGCTGTACTTGGCCAGCTGCTCCTCTGAGGTGGTTGCTGGGGAATATTGGGAGAGAAATGTCGGGGTGATGCTAATCCCCACACCCCCCACCCCCACTCCAGCAGGAGCCCCAGAGCTGGCACCAGCGACCAACAGCTTGCTTGCATCTCATTTCTCTTTAATGCTTGTTCCCTGGGAAGCTTCCTGTCCCGCTCCGTCCCAGCTGTGTCCCCTGAGCTGGCTCAGCCTCGGCCCCGACCTCTTGCTGCCTCTTACCAGCCGTGGGGGTGAGCTCAGTCATGGCCTCTTCAGAGAGTGTGTGGGATGCGCTGAGTTTTTCCTCAAGGTGAGTGGTTTTGAAGCTGTTCGCCTGCGCGATGAGGTGAGGCAGCTCAGGCTTTGGATTCTTGGGTGTCCTGATAGATTTGATCACAACCTCCTCTTGGGAAAAGAGCTCTTCTATGGAGATGGAAGCCTCCTTAGCAGCGTCCTTTTTGGGGGCCTGGTCCTTCTGGGGATGACCGCTGGGGGTGACCTGCGTGGCTGGGGCTGAGGAGACGGGTGGGGCGGAGGGCAGAGAAAGAAGTCCTGGTGAGAAGCCGTCGGCCCTTCGTGGAGGGCCCGAGGTGGACTCGCTGCCCAGTTAGCTGGACGCGGGTTGACCAGCAGCAGATCTCTGGGGCCCCAGAGACCCATCTCTGATCTCGAAGGCCGTTGACCAGCAACTACAGTTCTAGCAAATTGGCCTTCCCAGCTAGAGGGATTATGCAGACCCCTCTGGTGCCCAAGGCGGCTCAGTAGCTATTGGCTCTTTCCCCTGAAATTCTAGGAATTGCGTGAATTCTCTGGCTTCTCCCAGGTCAATTGGGGGCGGCTAGCCAGGGGGAAACCATGCTCGCCGGTGACCCACAAAGCAGACGTCTGTAACGGCCGCGGCTTTGCGCTGGGGAGCGGGGTGTCTGGGACCAGTTCACCCCTCACCTCAGGGGGTGCTGAAAGTCTGACCAGGCACATTTGGATACGGCATGTAGCCCCCGCGCCTGTCTCCTGTGACTACCCAGAGTCCAGTGCCGTTCAAATCGTTTCTGCGCCCCAGATCTTGGCCAATGAAGGCAGCAGGAAAGCCTCAGCCGAACACCAAGAGGGACCGTCTTGGCTCTGCTTCTCCAGGCGGAGATGTCATTGTTTACTGGACAATCTCTTAGTCATCACCAGCTTACACTAAAGAATGCCAGCATGAGACTTACCAGCATCTGTGGGGTGCTGTACCAGGTGAACTTTATTTTCTGGCTCTGAAAAATAAGGGGTGAAAGTCTCCAGATATTTCATATGCAAGACGCGCCTGTCTGACCTCGCATTTTTAAAAAGCTTCTCTGGTGCTGTTTTTTTGTTTTGTTTTGTTTTGTTTTGTTTTGTTTTAGCGCTTCTAACACTTGTAATTTATTTGATACATGTTGTTTGTCTCTCCCTCAGCCATGATGGAGTCTCCGGCTATTGGTGTATCCTGAACACCTAAACTTTGTGTCTGCGCAGAGTAAGTCCTTAATACACAGCTGCTGAGGAATGTGCGTGTCTGTCTTGCCCTCTTTGTGTTTGTTTTTTTTTTCAAAAGATTTATTTATTTATGCATACAAGAGCTGGGTACAGGCCAGAGGGTGTGTGTGTGTGTGTGTAGGGGGGTGGGTTGAGAGGATTCACCAGAGACAGAGTGGGGAGCAGAACAGGCAGAATGACTGAATGAAATACACTGCTGAGGGGAGCAGCGGGCGAGACAGGAGAGTCTGCTGCACCATGTGGGTTGCTCCCTGGCTGGCCGGAAATCGAACTCGTGCTGTAGAGGCTGCGGACAGCTTCACAGGTTGCAGCCCAACCCCTGCGCCACCAGGGAGGCCCTGTCTTGCCCTCTTTGTACAGGGGGCCATGCAGAAGGGCTGGGAGGGCAGGGACTCTGCCTGAGGTGCTCATTGTCATGAGAGACTGCAATTGAATCGGTCTCTGTTGACCCTTAGTCCTCCCTGATTTGGGTCCAATTTGGCCCCTGTGGTCCCAGCTCCAGGCTTTCTAGGGCACAGAATTCTTGGGGTCATGTGCCCCCGCCCCGGGCCACTATACCTGTCACCTCAGGTGTGACCTTTCGCTTCTACATGTCCTTACCTTTCCACACAGCACACGGCAAGGATTAAGGAAAGGTCTGCTGAGTGCTGAGGCCTTTCCATATGACAGCCCAGTGACCTCTGGGGGACAGGGGTGAAAAGGCAGCCAGACTCACCGTGAAGGGCAGTGAGAGAGGTGGAGGCCAGACTGGCCAGCAGCAGGATGCTGAAGAACTTCATGGTGGAGCCGTGTGGGGTCCTGTTCCCTGGGGGAGCTGCTTAGTGTTGCTGGGAGGGTGACCGGGAGAGCTTTATTTATTCTGGAGCAGGGATGGGCTCTAGAGTGCCTGGTTCGGGATTGGACCTGGGTGCGTTCCAGATTTCCCCTCCCAAGTTCCCTATTCTGAATACCTTTGTTTTGGGGAACTGGATCTTCTGGGAAACCAGTTAACAGGTAAGTAGGGCCCCCAGCATGCCCCCTGGCCCGGACACGACAGGGTGTGCCAGCCCTTGGAATAACTGACTGGAGATGAGTCTGTCTTTTTAAAAATTTTATTTTATTTCATTTATGCATACAAGAGCTGGGGCACAGGTCAGAGGTGCAGGGGTGAGAGGATTCACCAGAGACAGAGTGGGGAGCAGAACAGGCAGATGTACTGAAAGCACTGCTGAGGGGAGCGGCGGGCAAGACAGGAGTGGTCTGCTGTGCCATGTGGGTAGCTACCTGGCTGGGGATCAAACTGCTGTGGTGGCTGCAGATGGCTTCATAGTGCTGAGACACAACTCCTTGCACCACCAGGAAGGCCCTGAGTTTCTCTTTTTTATGGTACAAATTACTCATGTAATTTTACTTTGGTTTGTTGTCCCTTAATAAATTGCACCTTCCTTAGGAAAAGGGGACTTCCAGGAAGAGTGGGATTATATCCATTCTGTTGGCCATTGTTTTCCTAGCACCTGAAAGGCTGCAGGCTCTCAGCAGGGTCCCAGATTTTATTTGTCAAGTGAATGAATAAAGGAAAGGCCAGGCTGTCCCCCAAACCACAGATAAAGCTCCCCGTCAGCTCGGGCTCAAGGGAGCGAGGCCGTTCCAGGAATTCCAGCTACATGCCAGGAACTGTCCTGACTAAATTATATGGGATATTTTCTCTAGGCCATGGTGGATGTGAGGTGTATGTTATTTGTCAAGCAAAGACACTGCTCTTCACAGAGCCGAGGTGTCTGTGTAAGGTCACTCATCTGGGTGGGTTTTGTCCCAGGTTAGTGCCCTTTGCCAGTTATGACCCTTTGCCTTCCACACCCAGGGTCTGGCGGCTCTAGAAGAGGGCAAGGTGGGGCAGTGGGACCCCGAGAGACACCTGAAGGGAGCGGGGGAATGTCCTGGGGCTCGGGTGCCTGGGCCTGGGCCCAGGGGCTGAACTAGCCGATCTCCGGTACCCTCCTCCCCTGGAGCGTTCAATGATCTCCGGGTTCCTGGTTCTGGGTCATCTCCAGGAGGAGAGGGCCCTGGGCACCAGTCTCCTGTCCTCAGCAGGAGGCACTGATTGCTGGACCTGTGAGGTCTTCCTCAGGGGTAAGGTGCCACCTGTTGACCCCAGCGCCCTCTGGGTTGGGCTGTGCCAACCTCTGGCAGCAGCGAGCGAGGAAAGAGCCCGGGGTGCTGGCAGCCATCTACGCTGCTCTCTCCTGAGGCAAGCTTGTGCTCTGAAGGAAGTTTGTCTTGGGCTGCCTCCCACCTCCCCTTCCTCCTGAATTTCCCGCTCCCCGTGGCAACCTCCCGCCCACCGCCCAGGGCCCTTGGGAACAGGGTAGGGGCAGGTGAGGGCATTTGCAATCAGTGTCGTGTCAACCCTCCCGGCTTATTTCCTTATGACCCTAAAAATCCACAAGTTTCAGTCTCCGACGTTTCCAGACAACTATTTTAGTAGTTTCTCCCTGCTCTGCGGGCCTCCTGCCTGTCTCCACGCGTGAGTCCACCCACCCTCCACACGAGGCCTGGAGGAATCTCCTGGGCTTTTTGTGCCTCTTCTCTACTCAACAGTTTGTCGCGCCCACCCATCCCCTGCGGGAGAAAGACCGAACTGCTTGGCCATGTGGTCAAGGCCCTTCATGCTTCTGACCTCCTCTCTGGTCCCTGTAGGTCTGTCCCAACCTCAGTCAGTAAAGTGCATGCAGTTCCTGCTTGCTCCGGAGGTTATCTGCACCCCTCTGAGCCCACTAGAGTGGGCTCCACCAGGAGCGGTTGCCTCCGTGCCCACAATTCCCCTCTCCTCTCTGCTCCACCACGGTGGTGCGCAGCAAGACGCCAGCTCAAGGGAGGCGATGCAAGGGTTTCCCAGTGACTCTGGTGATGAGCTGGTGAGATTTTCATGTGACTTATATTGGGGATCTGGTTATTCCTGTGGGAGAGACTGTGCCAGCGATCCCGACATGTTGCAGCTCTGCCCATGGATTCAAATTGTTTAATTTTAATTTTTAATTGTGGTAAATACATATAACGTAGAGTTTTCAGTCTCAACCACTTTTAAGTGTATAGTTCAACAGTGTTAATATATTCATGGTATTGTGAAGTCAACCTTTGGTGCATTTAACTTCTGCAAAACTGGAATCCTGTATCTACACCGCTGGAACAACCCCCGCCCACCATTTCCTTTACACTCCGACATGATCAAAGTTTTTATTTCTTTTTTTTTAAGGGAAACCTGTCAGTAACTGCTTTTCCATGTGCTTATCTTTCTCATCTAGCTACGGATTTATGTCTCTGTGCAAAGATGTCTGCACACACAGCTGTGTTTGTCCGAGAGGTTATTTCCACACATGTCGAATCGTGGTAGAGTGGACAGATCTTGCCACGAGGGGGAGATGTCAACTTTTGTTTCTTGCTTCTCTGATTGGTGTTACTTATTTCTCTAGGTTTCTTGGGATACTGCCATTGTCTCCAGGATTAATTTTTTTTTAATCCAACTTTGGGTTCCTCTGAAACAGTATCGGGGGGAGCTGCTCCCCTTTATCAGGCTTTGTTACAATCCCTGTGCCTCAAAGTCACCATTGTTTGGTTGTGAGATGTTTGAGATTTTTCTCTCCTTGGAGCAGCCGAGGAAGCTAGAAATCACACACACACACACACACACACACACACACACACACACACACACACACACACACACTTTCTCTCTGTCCGTGTGTCCCTCGTGCCCTCAGCTTGCTTGTGCTGTTGAATGAGGCTCATGGTGTGAACTGCCCTATGCAGCAATTCCCAGGGCGGCCTGGAGGGCAGTCCCAGCCTGCAGCTCCCTCAGGAAGCATTTGTCGGAGCTAAATCCGGCCAATAGCCACATGATTGAGCTGCAACCCTATTTTCTTACAGTTAAGTCGTGGGGTGACTTCATTCTCTACCGCACCTTCAGAGACTGAGCAGCAGACCCGGCGAAGCTGCACCTGGGCGCCTGGCCTCGCGGATGCAAGAGACAAGCGATGCTATTTGAAACTGCTGGTTTTGGAAAATTTCTTCCGCAGCCTCAGATAGTTCATGTAGCATTTGCAGCAATGACTGTTCTTCCGTGGGTGGCCCCAGTTCCGCAGCTCTAGCTCCGACTTGGCCTCAGGAAGGCCATTTCCTTCCCTGCTGCTTCAGTTCTAGGCGACTGCTAGTTCTTATTTGCACCTCTGTGTGCAAACTTTTTTCCATGAAAAAATTTCTTAAAAAAGCCCTTCTGAGTGTGCCATCTGTTTTCCGCCAGGAGCCAGCTGGCGCCCTGTCTGCCCTGGGATCGGTGGTGACGCACTTCTGGAGTCCATAGTTCAAACGTCCAAGACACAGACACAGGTTGTGCCTACAAGGTCCAGCTTAACCTGGCTCCTGTGCATGACATGGCTGGTTGTGTTGGTCAGAAGGACTCATAATTTTAAACAGGATCCTTCCTAGTTTTTGTCCCCTAAACCAACCCCTTGTTGTGGAGTGATTTTGTGAGGGATGTGGGTTCTCCCTCTTGGCGACACTGGTGGGCTAAGATGGAAACTGCTGCATGGAACAAAATCTTAAGAGAGAAACTTGAGGGTGAGTTGGGGTGTTGGTGGGATGCGAAGAGAACCTTAAATAACAATGATTGAACCCAAGCTCTCCTAGGTTCCTACTAGAGCAGGCTTTGTGAGGAAGGGTCTGTGGAAGATTCTGGTTTCCCTGTGATGTCGAGGAATGGGCAGTGGCCCTTAAAGTCACTCCACCTTTGGGAGAGAGGTCAGGTTTATACTGTGGATTACAAAGACTAAATGCAATTAAAATGTTTGATGCTCTGAGCACAGTGCTTGGCACATACAACATGCCATGTTTCTTCAAGACATAAATTGGAATTTAAAAAAATTTCTACTGCTTTCCTTTGTCTTCACTCCTCCTGCACTGGCCAAGGAGTGAGACCCAAGGGGACTGGCAGGCTTGGCCCCCCCGGGGCTTGAGGATGCTGGTGGCTCATCTGGGGGTCTCACGCTGTAACATGTTTCCCAGCTTCTGTAGGCTCTGACCGAGGCATCCTCATGTTGGGGGAACAATATGTCCTGAACTCACTCACTCTGATCTTTTATGGACTCCACCCCCACCTATGCCAGAGATGCCAGGTGCTGAGGACTACAACTCCCATCTGCCATGGATCGGCCATGACTCTCAACTGCCCAAAGCGGGAGCTGCTGGGAACCAGGGCTGGAGTTAAGCAGCCATACTTGTTCTAGAACTGAACACAGGTGAGCCTGTGGGCACTTGGTTTTCCCTTTAGCTTGCATCCGGGGTTCCAGCTCAGAAAACGATACCTGTAGGACATATCGACCTTTTTCTCTCGGTCTCCTCTCTTTTTCTGTGCTCCCCCTGTTCTCATTTCCCGTGTAAATAAATGTTTTATTAACTGTTCCCTGTGAGACTGCCCTTGAGTCTTGTCCTGAGTTTGTAAGCGCGGTGAGGACTCGCAGCCAGGCCATTGCGTTTCCCTTTGGGTTTGTGCTATAACAACACTGGTATATAGGATCATAGAGGTATCAGGGGTACAGCTTTATAAGTCAATATCTGTTCAGACTACCCCATGTTTGCCACCACAATTCTAGTTTGCATCCATCAGCTTCCAGTTGACTCATTTTACCCAGTTTACTCATCCCCCTTAGCGCTTCCCTCCTGATAGCCATGAGACTATTCTTATAGTCTAAGATTTTGTTTTCATTTTGTTTTGGGCATTCTTTTGTTTGGTTTCTTTACCACATATGAGTGACTCATACAGTGTTAGTCTTTTTCCTTCTGTCTTGTTTCACCAGGCATGAGACCCACCAGTTCCATCTGTTTCCAATGCTTATGAATAATGCTGTGATTAACACAGGGATATTCAAATGTCTCTTTGAATTGGTGTTTTTCATTCTTCATGTAAATACCTAGAAGCAAGACAGCTGAATCCCATGTGCTTCTAGACTTAGTTTTTTGAGGACTCACCACGCTGGTAACCATGTGGCAGCACCAATTTACATTTGCCCCAAGAACGCATGGGGGTTCCGTTTTCTCCACAGCCTCTCCCACACTTGTTTCCATTTTTAAAAAATAACCATTCGCACAGGTTTGAGGGATATATTATTGTATTGATTGACATTTCCCTAATAGTCATGTGACGGTAAAAATCTTTTCAAGTGCTTGTTGATTATCTGTCTTCTTTTGAGAAGTCTGTACAGATCTCTGCCCTTTTTTAAATGGGTTGTTCAGGGGCCTCCCTGGTGGCCCGAGGAGTTAAATCTCAGCACTATGAAGCTATCTACAGCTACTGCAGCATGAGTTCCATCCGATCCCAGATTTCCATGTCCGGGGTTTGAACCTGCGTCCAGGGAGCTGACCCACATGGTGCAGCAGACCTCTCCTGTCTCCCCGCTGCTCCCCTCAGCAGTGTCTTCCAGTAGATCCACCTGTTCTGCTCCCCACTCTGTCTCTGGTGAATCCTCCCACCCCCACGCCAGTTCTTGTATGCATAAATAAATAAATCTTTAAAAAAATAAATGGGTTCATGTTTTTATTGTTGAGAGTTGTGACTTCTTGATGTATTTTGGAATTATTACTTGTCTGATACATGATTTGTACAATCTTCTCCCGTTCGTGCATTGCTTAATGAAAAGCTTTTTAGTTTGACATTGACCCTGGGTTTACTTTTGCTTCTGTTTCCCTTGCCACAGGACACATATACACAAAAACATGGCTCAAGCTGAAGTTGAAGAGCTTAAACCCTATGTGTTCTTTAATGTATTTTTTGTTTTCAGGTCTTACATTTAAGACTGTTTCATAAGCTCACAGAATTGACTTTTCCTTTTCAGAATGGAAGTGCCTGGCTGACTGAAGCTTTATGGCAAAGGTGCATCAAAGGTGCATCTGCTTCAAAGAGGGCAAATTCTAACACACGCCAATCACCATAACACTTAACACCTGGGCTGCCACCGGGGGGTTTCCCCCCCACTGAGGCTTCTTTGTTTTACAGATCCCTTGTGGTGATAACTTTGTGAGTTGGGACTCAATAGTCTTTTTCCTTTTTCTTACTTTGTCTATTCGGGTACTTTAAATTCCTCTTCTTATTTAAATGCACCATGTAGAGTAAGGCCCCAGCGAACTGCAGACCTACCACCCTTAGTCCCAATAAGAAGAACCACCTCCCCCACCTCCCTGACCTCACTGCGGTGCAGGCTGCTGTGTAATCTCCAGGTTCGTAGGTCATAAAACTCTTTATTTTTTTACAAACTTACCTGATGGTTATTGCTGAAAGGTAACTTTTTTTTTTTTTTAAGATTTACTTATTTATTTATACAAGCACTGGGTACAGTCAGAAGTGCAGGAGGGTGAGAGAATTCACCAGAGCCAGAGCGGGGAGCAGAACAGGCAGATGGACGAAGTACACTGCTGAGGGGAGCGGGCGGCAGGAGAGGTCTACGCACCATGTGGGACCCCCACCTGTTGGCCCGGGATCGAACCGGCACTGCAGAGGCTGTGGACAGCTTTCCAACCCAGCGCTCAACCACTGCGCCACCAGGGAGGCCCTAAAAGGTAACTTGTAACCATAACAAGTACCCCAAGGGCCAGTCCAGTTGTAATAGTGACTCAAGAATGGGAAATATATATGTGAAAATTACCTGTGTTCAGGTGAGTGCTTCAGGCATTTTTAGTCATGAGCATTATTGGCAATAGACTAAGACCCATATAAAGCAAAAACTTTAGTCCATTTTGAGTCAGTTTTTGTGGTCATACTGTGTAATGTTCTGGGAATGACCTCTCCCTGGTCTAACAGACAAGAGTACAAAACCTTCTGCATAGATTAGCAAAATCTGCTGCCTGAGGGTAAAGCCAGTTTTTTCAACTTCTACTAATGAGCAAGGAGTTGGATAAAGATTTAAACTATGAGTGCTCAGCCATTGCATCTCAGCTGTGCAGGTAACTTTAGGTTAAAACGACTTAAAACCAAAGTCCTCTGTCAAGAGTAATTATTTCTTAATGTAAATGACTCACTGTTCCAACTGTTAAAAAAAATAAAATTAACAAATTTAGAGATCTAATTGCTTTATTAAGTGATTCATGAATCACTTAATCTGGATACTGCAAGGGATTACACAAAATGCAGGGTATTTATAGAAAGAAAGAGGGTGGAACAAGGTATTTAGCAAAAGAAGTGATTATTTCAGGTGAAATAATTTTCCCTTATGTGAAGTTAGACAAGTTTTATGAATATTACCTCTCTCATGCTGAATAGGAAACACCAGATTTTTTAGATTTAGGATTACAGTTTTATAGGGTTTAGACTGGGCCTGGGTTGGGCCTCCCCTGGGCCAGGGGGAGACCCCAAAAGGCCCCAGTGGTGGGTTCACTCTGTGGAACAAGGTACTTAGCAAAAGAAATTATTTCAGGTACAGTAGAGAATGAGATTAAGTATTAAACTGGGTGGGAACCTGGTAAAAAGGACTATGTTTCAGAGCTATTCTATTTATTTAAAACTCTGTATATAAACTAAAAAAAATTTGTATTTGTTGTAAGAGCTCTTATAGAGTAAAATCTGTTGGACTGCTTCCTGGGTTTGAATCATCACTCTGATTATTTAATAAACTCTTTGTCTAACTCTCATTGAAACTTTTATTCCAGTTAACAGTGTAAAATAGTGAGCTACTTTCATTCATTTGGTTTACAGTTTTCCCATTTATTGAAAATACTGTCCATATGCCATTTTATGCTTTTAGCATCTTGTCATAAATTAAAAGTCCATTTGTATGTGGGTTTATGTCTGGGCTCTCAATTCTGTTCCATTGATCCATGTGTCTCTTTTGATTTTAATACCTTGCTTTTTGGCTTACTATTGTTTTGAAGCATAGTTTGAAGCCAGGGAGTATGAGTCCTCCATTTTTTTGTTCTTTTATCCCAGGATAGTTTTGGTGATTTAGGGTCTTTATTTCCCTAAATTTAGGTAATTTAGTTCCAAACAAATTTTATGATTCTTTGTTTTATTCTGTAAAGAATACTATTGGGATTTTGATAGGGATTGCATTGATTCTGCATATTGCTTTAGGTAAAATGGCCATTAGTATAATGTTAATTCTTTCAATCCATGAGCAGGGGATAGCTTTACATTTTTTGCAGTAGTGATAGAAGCTTAGAGTAGAAAGTTTAGGATGAAAACTTCACAAGGCCAGAAACTAGAGGTGGGGATAGAAATGATTAATGAGTTGTTAAATCTGCTATAGAAGATCCATAGGCTCAGAGTGCCATAGAACACCTGCAGGCAAAGACAGGATCCAGAGGTGGAGCATGTGGGGAATTGTCTGTCATGTGTATGATGTGAGCTGTGATCACTTCCAGCCTTCTCCTCTGTGAACTTCTCTCCCTCTTTGTAATTTGTAAATATTTTGTAGGAAAGTACTTTGAGACCGAAACTATCCTCTTTCTTATTAAACTTTTCCCAATTGCTTTAGCACTTGTTGATGTTTATTGGCTGAGCCATTCATGACTGTGAATCGTCAAATTTTGATTTCCTAGTTCAATCATTCCTTTCACAGTCACTAGCTGCCATCCTGCCTGAAAGAAAACCTTTCTTACGTCCCCATTTATTTATCCATTTATATATATCCCTATGGGCCCATGACAGCCTATTTAGTCAATGAATTATAACCCTGTCACTCATTTTTGTCATCATTATTATGTTGTGTAATATTTTTCTTTTACCTTGTATTTGGTTAGTCTGAGGCCATTTGATAAGGATGGCGTTCACCTGGCCTCTGTTTAGGTTCTTTTGACAAATCTCTGTTATTCTTTCACTGCTTTTTTACTTCTTGGCACAACAAGGCATTGCAGATTCACACACTTTCTCTGTCCTAGGTCATGTGTCAGCCATTTCTGCAAAGACCTCTACTGTCCTGATGGTAGTTAAAAGTGACCTCTGGTCTACACCCCAGCTCTTCTATGCATAAATAAATAAATCTTTAAAAAAAATAAAAGTGAAGATATAGGCTCTAGGGATGCTTGTTCGTGGGATGCTGCTGTTTCCAGCCTTCATTTCCATGTGTCAAGGTTAGGGAATATACATACTGACCTGTGTATGTACTTACCTTTGCACATGTTTGTGCAAATAAATGATCATCTCATGCTCAGGCACGTGTGTTGCACCTCTGTTGATCTGTGTCGACAACCACGAGCTCTCACTGTTCCCTCTAACTCCAGTTGGGCCCCACAGAATCAGACTTAGCTCCTGGGCCTTGTGCACCCTCATCACTCTGCTTGGGCCCAGCACCCACAGCAGGTGACGAGTTTCCCTGCTTGAGCGCTGTTCCCAGGACAGGCCTCTTTTCCCAGCCCTGTGCTCCTGAGCAGACACCCTGCTCACCCCTGCAGTCCCCATGCCCTCCAGGTCTCCAGCACCTGGAATACTCATTACCCTCATTTTCCCTCTTCTAACAGAGTCTGATATTTTGTGTAGTTTCTTCATTTTTCCTAAACCTTTCTCTTTCCTTTTCCAGCAAGTTATTTGTACACTTATATTTGTTATTTCACTTTTGCTTTCTTCTGCAAGCTTCAGCTTACTTGCAGAGTTCCCTCATTGTATTCCTCCTATCCATCATTTCTTCTTGCATTTTTCTCATTGCTTCAATTTCTCTGATGGAGAATTCCTTTTGCTTCTGGAGATATTGCCTGATACGCTGGCCCTGCTTCCCCAGGGTCAATAGAGTCTAGAACTTAATTGAGCTTCTTCAACATTGCTCTTCTAAACACTTTATCTTCCAGCTCCTCTGATCCTGTGCGGTAACGTTTGGCATCAGTGCTTTGTCCCTGTCCTTCAGCATCTGGTCTTTTGTGTGCTCCTGTGTTGAATTTTCATTTACATGTGACTTGCCCAATTTCTCCCAGTAGGTGGCGCTGTGGCCCCAGTAATCACGTCCTCCTTGGGTAGCCAGCCCAAGAGAGGCGGAGTATGGGTGAGTTCAAAGCTTAGGTCACACAGTTCACAATCCTGGGTCAGGGAGGACACACCCAGTTTGGGAAACCTGTGCTATTGCTCCTCTCGCGGTGACCTGACTCAGCTCCAGTTCTGTTCTGGGGTCTACTTTTAGCTCCCTGTCTTTGCATCCCATACAGGTGTCCATGTTTCCAGCCTCAGAAAGCCCAACTTTGGGAGGGTTGGTGGATGGGATTCCTCTATCACTGGGATGGTCATCCCCAGTCCTACCCTCTGGGACTAATCCTTCTGTCCAAAGGCCTTCTCATAAAGTTGCCTTGTCATTCACTCTCACTGCCGAGATGACTCGCGCCAGCCAGGGCCCACCAGAGCAAGTGCCTCTCTGAGTTTGCAACTCTGCCAGGAATGATGGCCGCTGTGGCTACAGCTCCCCTCCCTTCTCTGCTCCATCACCCCGGCCTGTGCCCAAGATCAGACCTAAGGTGAAAAATGTGTGGGTCTCCCCAGTGACTCTGGTGATGAGGTGGTGAGATTTATGTGTGGTTTTTAGTTGGTTTCTGGTTGTTTTGGAGGAGAGTCTTGCCTTCAGTCAGTTATTCTGCATGTTATGACTCTGCTTCCTAGATTAAATTTTTTAATTTTAAGTTTTAATTATGGTAAAATAAATCTAACAGAATTTGCATGTAAGAATTTTAGTGTATGTTTCAATAATTTTAACAATGTGCACATTGTTGTGAATTTAATCACTAAGACTTTTTGCTTTTGCAAAACTGAAATTCTGTACCCACTCAACAACAACTTTCCATTTCTCTTTCCCTCAGCCCTGGCCACATTTAAATTTTGTTTTTAAGGATGACTGTTAATTACTTCTCTTGTAGGTGTTCAGTTCTCTTTTCAGGAGCAGTGATTATACACATGAGGGATCTGTTTACAAACAAGGTGTCCTTGATTTTGCTTCTCTGAATATTGTGTAATTTAGAGAAGTTCTGTTTTGCCAATGCTGCTCGTGATCAGACATTAGGATGCTCCCACAATACGCTCTAGTTTCACTAGACTTGGCAGGTGTTCGAACTTCAGAGAGAGTGTGAGTTAGGATTGTAAGTGCTTTCAACTCATCCAAAGGGAACTTATGTATCGGTATTTATTGTTCTTGTTTTAATCAACTTAATTGGTTTCAGAGCTAAGTAGAAGGCAAACATTTTTACTGTTCACTTTGCATTTGGAATTGTGTTATTGAGTGTTTTCCCCATTAGCTTATATGTAACTTAGAAACTCATTCCTCGATGAACTTCTATAACCTTATAAAGTAGACAAACTCTTACAAGTCCAGAAATAAACCTATTTCTTACTAAACAATTCTTTTTGTCATTTCATGAAATTTGGCTTGGGGAAGGAGGTAAAAAGCTACGCATAACTTTCCAGCTGAGCAGAGGTGTGTTTGACTGTACCTTGTGTAGTTGGTTCCGTGAACACCTCCCTCCCTGCTAACAGGTTCAACCACAAGGGTGCTCTCTATGTCTCCTTTCTCTGCTTCTTGTTTTTTGTTTCTCTCGTCCCTTGGAATGTTGCAGTTGCCTGCAGGGCTGAAAGAGATTTCGTCCTGAATGGGGATCCTCTGAAACAGTGTCTGAAGAAGCTGTTCTTGCTCATCAGGTTTTCCACTATCACTGTGCCTCCAAGGGCAGCAGTGTTTGTGAGGTGGCTGAAGTTTTCTCCCTTTTGTTGGGGGGACCTGGGATGTGCTGGCTTCCAGAAGGAAGATATCACAGGACTCTGGGTGGGCTGTTAGTGGGGACATTGGGGAAGCATTGTTTACAAATATGGACCAGAGTGAATGGTGCCTGAATGAATCTCCTGTCGATACACAGACAACTTATTTCCTATTGCTTTGCAGGTATTAGGGATACCAAGACAGATACCACAAAGATTTTCTTCTAAAGTTTGCTATTCTGGTAAAGTGACAGCACTTGTGCAAAAATCACCTTCTGAAAATAGCAAGGATGGAAACATTAATTCCACAGGATAAGAATGAAGTGGTGTGGGGAAATGAGCAAATCATTCAACATTCAAATCTTACTGACTGACTCCTATGACCCAGGCAACTAAGACAAAGCGCATACACCCATGAAAAGGATAGACGGAAATCCCTGCCCTAACAGTGCTTACACTGTAGTGAAACAAACAATTAAATTATTTTTACATTAGTGAGAAAAGCTACAAGATGATTAAGAAAAGTTCCAAGAAGGATCTGCAGTCCACCCCTGCCTATAGTTATTAAAATGGTGTCATGCAATCAAACACTTGTTAGAGAGGTAGAGCTTATCACACACACAAACACACACACACACACAGAGCAAGAGGTGATAAAAATTCTTTCAGAGGTGATGGACACATTCATAGTCTTGATTATGGTGATGGTATCAGGGGATATTCATTCCTAAAAATTCACCAAAGTGTATACTTTCAATATTTGTACTTATTATTATGTAAATTAAATATACTTTAATAAAGCTGAAAAAAAAACCCCAGAGAAACATGAAGGACAAGAATAAGTAAGAAATGTGTGGGAGATAGCTGCTGTTTTAGATAGGCTGTCAGGAGGCCTCCCAGCAAAGGTGGCATTTGAGTAACTATCTCAGGAAGTGAGACCGTGAGTCATTTTGTTACTTGGGAGAAGGGTATTCTAGAGAGAAGGAAAAAGTTCTCGAGGCAGGAACATAACTGATGTATAGATGATGTATTTGAAGAGTCACATGGCGATGAGCGTGGACGGAACGGGGGCAGAGCTGGAGAGGGTGGTGCCAGACCCTGGCTATCCATCCTTTTAGAAATTTTCCTTTTCTTTTGAGTGACATGGGAAAACCTTTGCAGGGTTTCAGCAGAGAGGCATATGAAATCACACGAACTGTCACTCCGAACGGTGGGCGGGTTGAAAATAGACTTCAGGCTCAAGGAGGGGGCAGGGAGTCTAGTTAAGAAGCAATTACAGAATCCAGGTAGATGTGATGGTGGTTTGAGTTGCTGGTGACAGTAAACAGCAGGAGCGAAGGCTGCAGAGTGGAAGCAGACAGGGAGGTGGGAGGGTGATTCTGGTGCACAAAGGTTATGAGCATCAGCCAGAAGAAGAAAGGTTTGTGAAATGGCGAGTACCTCATTGTTTCTCATGGAAAGGTGCTTGAAAAACAGGACAGATGAGTGCAGAGAGCAGAGCCAGCAAGTCATGGACGCAGGCCGGGTTTGGGGATGCGTGCTCTGGGCCGTGAGGACTGTGAGAGGCATTTGAGCTTCGTGATGTGTGTGAGATATTAGGAGAACTTCCAAGTTTTATGATGACCAAAATGTTAGAGGAACACAAATAGAACCTCATATTACTTTTTTTATAACCTCATATTAACATATTTTTGGTTTTAGCACTTTTAGGACTTGCTCTCTTAGCAACGTTCATATTTATTAGGATTTTGTTTACATGCACTGTGTTGTACCTAAGTTCATCTCTTTTGCACAACATCTCCTCACTTCCATGATTTTTCTGTTGGTAACCACCATTCTGCTCTGTTTCTCTGAATCTGGATTTATTAGAGAAGGAAAATGCAAGCATGTATATAAACATATATAATGGAATATTCTTCAGGAAAGCAGTCCTGCCCTTTGCAACGACATGGACAGAACTTTAGGGCGTTGTTATAAGTGAGATCATTCAGACGGAGTAAGGAAAATACTGTGTGGTGTCACGTACATGTGGAATCTAAAAGAAATACCCCAAATCATAGAAACAGAGTATGTTGGTGGTTGCCAGGGACTGGAATGGTGGAAGTGGGTGACGCTGGCTCAGTGATAGAATGGGGCGCTACTGGAGCGCCTGTGGCTAAGGTGCAGAGGAACACTATGCTCTACCTGAAAGTTTCTGAGAGTAGATCCCAAGTGTTCTGATCACAACTACACACAGAGTAGTTACGTGAGATGAAGGGGAGCTGATTGTTCGTATTCCTCTAAAGAGACCCTTTCAACACAAACACATTGATTCAAAAGAGCACCTGTACCCCTATGTTTATTGCAGCACCATTTACAATAGGTAAAACCTGGAAACAACTCAAATGCCCAAAAATAAATGACTGGATCAAGAAGATGTGGCACATATACACAATGGAATATTACTCAGCAATCAAAAAGATAAACTCATGCCATTCACAGCAACGTGGATGGAGCTAGAAGGAATGATGCTCAGTGAGATAAGACAGAAGGAGAAAGAAAAATATCAGATGGTTTCACTTATAGCAGGAATATAGGGGAACCCAACAAGACATCAGTGTAAAAAAAATAGCAGTACAAAACACAACAAAGCAAAAACGGACAATTATAAACCAGAGACATCCTGCAGGGGAGGAGCAGGAGAGGGATCAGAGGGAGGGAGGGAGGAGCCCAGGGGACTGAGGTGATGGTGCACGGGGGCCTTGGGGAAGGAAACTCTATGGGGACTCAATCTGAGGGGGTGGGGGAAGCAAATGTTGTTTGAAAATAAAAAGAAATAAAAAAAAAAAAAGTGCCCCTTTCTCCCTGTTCAGCGTGTGCCATGTGCGGCTGTGGCACGGCAGGAGGGAAGCAGGACAACCCCACAGCAGTGGGAAGGCATTTGATTGTTTTCTTGTGTGCCAGTCTTCCCTGCACTGGCTCATTCTCTTACTGCTCTGGTCTGACTAGCCACCGCCACCCAGCTGGCCCAGGGCAGACAGTGTGGCTGGCAGGCCAGGGGGATGCTCTTTAAATAAAGGCACCACAAAGTAGCTCTTAGAGCAATGGCTCAGCTTTGATATTCAGGATGACAAGTTCTGATTCTTTGGAACTTGATTTAATTTTGGGGAATGTGTAAATGTCACTTGGAGCTGTGCATGCAGAAGAGGGGGCCGACCAGAGCTGGGGTGGCCTGAGGAGGAGGAGGTGGAGGAGCGTGGGTGGGCGAGGGTGACTCAGCGTGGCTAAGGGGTTGTTGGGACCTGCGTCCTCCAGGCAGCTGTGCCAGCCCCGGGGCCTGGTCAGGTCACCCCGGGCTTGGTAACTCTCCAGGTAGCGCTCCTCTGCCCGGCCCTCTCCCTCCCCTCGCCTCCCCTGCCTGCTCCTCTGCCCTGCCCCACCCCCCCAGGCACCTGGCAAAGTGGATGCTTGCAGTTTGTAAGTGCTCTGAATTGAGTATGTTTCAAGCTTTAAATTCTGAAACACTGTCTTTTCAGAGTCACACTATTAGTGGATGAGTCTTTTTAGTCTTACGCAAATTCGGTTCCGTCTAGAAGCAAGTGGGCACAGTGGACATCTCCCTGTCAGGGAGCAAGAGCAGGAGCAAAGGGTGTCTACAGCGGGCAGCTGGGGCGTAGTGCCCCCTCCCCCTCCCCTGCCCCCAGGGAATCTGCAGGTCACAGAGTCTTGGCTCTTTGCGAAAGAGGAAGAGATGACAGTGAGGACTGACCTTGACCCGCCCGCCCCCTCCTTCCCATCCCCATTCTCTGCTCTCCCGGACACAGGGCACAGGCCACCCCGGGAGCCCTCAGGGCTCTGGAGACCCCTCCTCATGGCGGCCCTAGGGGCTGGGGTCTTATCTGGGGGTCTCACCCTTTAAACATTATCCCCCCAGCCTCTGTAAACCCTGCTGGAGGTGTTTTAAGTGCCAGCTAATGCTCATCAACTCTAGAAAATTCTTCTGGGAAAATGAGCAGGATTTGGTCATGCCAGGGTGGGTATCCTTGCTGCTATCACTTTCTGGCTTTTTTCCAATCCTTTACAGCCAAGCTTTTGGGGAAAAAAAAGTATAATTTGGGTGTCAAGATCCTCAGTTCACTTTAAGTCCCCCCCCCCATCTTCTCAGGGTGACCCCTGCAACAGCAACAACCTTTTCAAACAGTGTTGCCCATGGCTCAGTCTGTGGGCATGTGGCATTTAGCCTCTCATCTTTTTAATGCTGGGTTAAATCATTTCCAGGTATTTCATTCATTTTGATGTAATTGTAAATGGGATTGTTTTCCTAATTTCTCTTTTCATGGTTTATTATTTGGGAATAGAAACTCAATTTTTATGTATTTACTTGCTGTCTGTAACTTTGCTGTATTAGTTTATTATTTCTATAATTTTTTGTATTGGCTTCTTTGGGTTATATGTTTAAAACCATATCCTCTCACTGGAGTGACAGTTTTACTTCTTCCTTTCCTATTTGGATTTTTAAAAATTTCTTGTCTAAATGCTCTGTCCCGGATTTCTGTTATCGTGTCCCTTTGTCATGTCCAGGGCCTCTGTCTTGGAAGTAGGCCTTGCCTTACCTAGCTTTCCTGAAGAACATCCTCTTAACGGATTTTCTCCCTGAAAGGATCAGCTTCCATCTACACACTCTAAGTGATTGCTGATAGACAATTTCTATAGCAGAGCAGATATGTCCTTTCACAAAATGGGCTCCTGTCTGTCTCTTCAATTTCAACCTTTGCTCACTCTTCACGTGGACTCTGTTCCACATTTCTTTCCATTTCTTGCATAAATTTTATTCATTCTTGACTCTGCCTCTTCATGTATTTTTCTCCAGATGTTGTTTTTAAAGCCCTTCTACATTTAGATGTCATGGATTCTTTCTGCTTATCTTTTAGGGCTGAGTTCAGGTATATCTTCGTGGATCTCTCCTAGGCATTCTTGTCCTCCATTCTTTCTCCACCAAGTTAGGTAAGTTCTGGGCTGGGTCTGCTGACAGAGTCAGTGTAATTCTCTTATCTATGGTGTCTGCCAAGTGTTGCAAACCTGGCTTTGAGCTGTGTGGTGCAGAGAAACTGATTCATTTGCCTGTGTAGCCCCCGGCTAAATCGAGACTCTTCGATACAGTATATTTTGATGTAATGAGAATAAATGAAGGGCTAGGTGTCTCCAGAATTTAGGATAAAGGAATGTGGAGTTGGCCAACTGGGAATAGACTATATAGATGTCAACATTAATCAACTGGGAACTGGACTTTTGCTTATATACCCACTTGCTTGTTTAGATGTAGTGTTTCCTGGAATAGATCCAGGGAGGGGGGTGTTCCTGAGTAATCCCAGCCAGAGAGCCATCTCTCCTTCTTGCTGTAGGGGGGCTTTTACCTGTGGAAGCTGGCGGTATAGGGTATAGAAGCTTCCTTGAGCATGGAAATAGACCTTGCATGTCTTCAAAGGTGTGGCAAAGAACGCTTTGGATTCCGTGGTGAAGAGGGCTGGCACGGAAAATCAGATCTCTTAGTGGTTCATGGTGGTGCTCTTCAAGAATAGGCTGGAGTCTATGATAAGTCATGGGCCTATTTGGCTTTGGAGGGAATAGCATTCTCTTTAACTGATGGCGTCCAGCAGGGTCTTCAAATGAAGGCCAGGCATTTTCTGTGGCTCAGGTGGGAATAAAATGGCCCAGAATTGCATTTCAGAGGCTGAAATAATTCTCATATCAAATGGAGGTGAGGAAGCCTACAGGGGTGGGGCAGGCAGAATTCAGAGGAAGATACTGGTCTTCAGTCCTTCTATAGGGACTGAGCATCAGCACCAGGCACGTATGTGTCAGGATCTCTACCTTCAAGGGCTTCACAGCTCAGGCTGGGTAATAAGTTAAAGGTTTTGATATTAAAACGACTTTCCATAGAGGGTATGTTGAAGGAGAAGAAGAAGGAGGGAGCAAAGAAGTTCAGGGAGATCAGGGGAGAAAATGGGAACTGTTGGGTAAAGTGGTCAGTCATTGCAGGTAAGAGAGTGAGGGAAGGGACAGCTCTCTCCTGCCCGTTGGAAACCAAGTGAAAGGGTCAGAGATGGGGAAGGCCTGAGGTCAGGTGAAGGGTAAAGCTGCAGGAATGTGTGTGTGGAAACTTCTGGTGCTCCTCTCTATCATTGTCCTGGGGCTAATCCTATGCTTCCCGAAATTTTAATGTTCTTTCTCTTTCCCCATTTTAAAATCCATTTATTTATCACAATATGCACCAGTGACATCCTAGTTAGCAGTGAACTGTAATCCTGTTATTGTCATTATTAGTATCTCATATATTTTTCCTTTCCACTGAACTTGGCTAGTCTGAGACCATTTTATTGTGAGGATACAGCAGAGCTTCTGTGTAGCTTCAGTCTTCTTTTGACAAATCTCTGTTATTCTTTCACAACTGTTTTTACTCCCTGGCACAAGGAGGCATTGCAGATGCATCACGTACTTTCTCTGTCCTGGCTCCAAGGACCTCTGCTGTCCCAATGGCATTGTCACAGTTAGGGACGATACATACTGACCTATGTATGTACTTACCTTTGTGTGTGTTTGTGCAAATAAATGATCCATCACATTCATAGGCACATGTGTTGTGCCTCTGTTGATCTGTGTCGACAACCACGAGCTCTCACTGTTTCCTCTAACCCAGTCGGGCCCCACAGAATCAGACTCAGCTCCTGGGCCTTGTGCACCCTTGTCACTCTGCTTGGGCCCAGCACCCACAGCAGGTGGTGAGTTTCCCAGCTTGGGTTCTGACTCCCAGGACAGGCCTCTACTTTCCCAGCCCGTGCTCTCCTGAGCAGATACCCTGCTCACTCCCTGCAGTCCCAGCCCCTGCAGGTCTCCAGCACCCCCAGCCCTGCCCATGCAGCTGCCCACTTTCTGGCAAACCCTATTGGCTGCTGCAGTGAGTTATTCAGGGGAAAGACAAGTGTAGGCTGCAGGACAGAAGAGAAAATAAGGCAGATATTTCTTTATTGATAATATCTTTTAATCCATTGATTTTTTTTTTGCGTGTGATTCAATCTGAGAATCTTTCATTACATGAATTTGTGCTATTTTATTTATTTATTTTTATTTAATTAAAAAAAAGATTTATTTATTTTATTTTACAGCACTGGGCACAGTCAGAAGCACGGGAGGGTGAGAGAATTCACCAGAGCCAGGAACAAGAACAGGCAGATTGACGAAATACAGCGCTGAGGGAAGCAGCGGTCTCGGCAGGAGAGGTCTGTTGTGCCATGTGGGATCCTCGCCAGAGGCCGAGAATCGAACCGGTGCTGCAGAGGTTGCAGGCAGCTTCACAGCCCAGTGTTCAACCGCTGCGCCATCAGGGGAGGCCCAATTTGTGCTATTTTAAATATTCATCTGAGAGGGGTGTTTATTAGTAGTTTTATCTCCTTAATGCTTCCCGTCAGTTTTTATATTTCTGAACAGTTCTAGTTTTCTACATGATCTGTGCTTCTTTTTATGTGTAATTCTCATGCTAATACAAATGATTTATATTTCATTTATAGTCTTACTGAGTTTCTTTATAACTATATAACTGTATCTTCAAAATTTTTCTCAATTCTTGTTTATGTAGAGTTGATTCTCTCAACTAGCACTGATTAAAATAGAGCACTTCTATTCTTCCCTTTAACAGCTGATTTTCATGGCTTATAGCAGTTTTATTAAATTCTCAAGTGATATCCTGTATACATTTATTGTTTGAGTTAGCAGGTTAAGAATAGTTTTTGAGGGCCTCCCCTGTGCCATAGTGGTTGAGCGCTGGGTTGCAAAGCTGCCCGCAGCCTCTGCAGCGCCTGTTCGATCCCCGGCTGCTCCCCGGCCACCAGAGGAGGGTCCCACATGGCGCGCAGACCTCTCCTGCCGCCCGCTGCTCCCCTCAGCAGTGTATTTAATCAGTCTGCCTGTTCTGTTGCCCTCTCTGGCTCTGGTGAATTCTCTCACCCTCCCACGCTTCTCACTGTACCCAGTGCTTGTATAAATAAATAAAAATAAT
>NW_023601653.1:80337566-80362029 GCF_014898055.3 Talpa occidentalis
TTTTTTTTGCGTGTGATTCAATCTGAGAATTCTTTCATTACATGAATTTGTGCTTTTTTATTTATTTATTTATTTAATTTAAAAAAAGATTTATTTTATTTATTTACAAGCATGGGCACAGTCAGAAGCACGGGAGGGTGAGAGAATTCAACCAGAGCCAGGAACAAGAACAGGCAGATTGACGAAATACAGCGCTGAGGGAAGCAGCGGTCTCGGCAGGAGAGGTCTGTTGTGCCATGTGGGATCCTCGCCAGAGGCCGAGAATCGAACCGGTGCTGCAGAGGTTGCAGGCAGCTTCACAGCCAGTGTTCAACCGCTGCGCCATCAGGGGAGGCCCAATTTGTGCTATTTTAAATATTCATCTGAGAGGGGTGTTTATTAGTAGTTTTATCTCCTTAATGCTTCCCGTCAGTTTTTTATATTTCTGAACAGTTCTAGTTTCTACATGATCTGTGCTTCTTTTATGTGTAATTCTCATGCTAATACAAATGATTTATATTTCATTATAGTCTTACTGAGTTTCTTTATAACTATATAACTGTATTTCAAAATTTTTCTCAATTCTTGTTTATATGTAGAGTTGATTCTCTCAACTAGCACTGATTAAAATAGAGCACTTCTATTCTTCCTTTAACAGCTGATTTCATGGCTTATAGCAGTTTATTAAATTCTCAAGTGATGTCCTGTATACATTATTTGTTTGAGTTAGCAGGTTAAGAATAGTTTTTGAGGGCCTCCCTGTGGCATAGTGTTGAGCGCTGGGTTGCAAAGCTGCCGCAGCCTCTGCAGCGCCTGTTCGATCCCCGGCTGCTCCCGGCCACCAGAGGAGGGTCCCACATGGCGCGCAGACCTCTCCTGCCGCCGCTGCTCCCCTCAGCAGTGTTTTTAATCAGTCTGCTGTTTTCTGTTGCCCTCTCTGGCTCTGGTGAATTCTCTCACCCTCCCACGCTTCTCACTGTACCCAGTGCTTGTATAAATAAATAAAAATAAATCTTAAAAAAAATAGTTTTTGATATGCCAAGTATAAAAATTATATAGGTCAACCTAATATATAAACTCTCATTTCCCTACCCCCCTTCATCCTCTGTCTGATCTTTGGCTGCATTCTCGTAAATGATAGCGTTTACCTTCCCTTTTGTAAACATTTCATCCATGTCTTGCGTTATAGTGGACTGAGCACGCCCCTTTAATGCTTTTTACTTCATTTTTTTGCTGTTTGTCTTGTCTGATTCTAGGTTATCATCTAGTAGTTTTTTTGAAAGGGGTTATGAAAACAAAATTCCCAGAGTTCTTGCATGCATGAAAATATTTGCCTCTTGCCTTTCACCCGGTATAATATATTAACTACAAAGATCTCAATTTTCTTCTCCCAGGGGTCTCTGTAGAGAATTCTCCACTGTTCCAAGTGTGCAGCTGAAACCAGCCTGATTTTTCCCCTTTTTTTCCCCATAAGGTGTCCCCAACATCCCCACTGAATGATGCACCAGCAGTTTTTCCCCTGGGTAGGTGTGTTGATATTTTGACCTGTATGCCCAAAGCATTCTTTCTTTACCTTTGAAGATAAGGACTTTACAAGGCGAGTTCTCAGAACTGGTGTTTTGAATCACCTTTTCCATTCATTCTGCAGATTCAAGATTTTAAGTTTTAATTAACTTTCAATTAAGGCAAAATAAGGAATTTGTAATGTGCACCATTTTTAAGTGTATAGTTCCACAGTGTTAACTATATTCCCATTGTGGCCAGTGAGTCTGCAGAACTTCCTGTTTTTGTAAAACTGAAACTCTAAGCCCATTAAACAGCTCTCCATTCCCCTATTCCCACCTGATGCAAGTTTTCTTTCATTGTCAAGGGTCACTGTCTTCAGTTTAGTTTTTCTTTCCTGGTTGCTCAGTCCTCTTTGTCAGGTTACTGAACCTGCACTGAATCTGCTTCCAGACACGGTTCCTGACTTTGCTCCTCTGAATACACGTGGATGAAAGAGGTTGTGCTCAGCCCGTCTGCCCAGATCTGTGTTGGGGTGTTGGCTCCCTCCTGCAATCGGCTCCAGGTTCACTGTCCTTGGCAGCAGTTCTTCATGAAAGTGTTATTTGGGGTTTTGAGTACTTTTGACTTATATATACTTATATAATACTTGTATATTATACAGATACTTGTATTTATTTTCTTGTTTTTTATTGACTTATAAATACTTGTATTTATGTTCTTGCTTTAATCTTTAACTTATTTCAGAGATAAGACATTGGTGGATAAGCTCACTGTTTCCCCTTACACTTGGATTTGTATGGTTGAGTGTTTCCCTTTATTGTATATAATTGTTTAGTAGATCACTTACATGTGACCTTAAAATGCAGTCACTCCAGAAAGCAGGGTGGTTACCTACCAACTGAGAATCAAGGCTGTTTTTATTAAATCGTTATTTTTGTTGTTTAGTGAACTTGGGTGGGGAGGGACATGGAGGCTGCATAGCAGGGGTTTGTGCCTTGTGTGGTGGGTTCCAGAGACCTGCCCGCCTCCTCCCCAGGTGCTGGCACAGTGCACAGCCCAGGCACACGGGGGAGCTCCATGCCTTTTCTTCTGATTACCCTGTTCCTCCCTTTCTGTTTGTCTCTGCCCCTTGAAATGTTGTTTCTTCTCTGTGGTGGAAAGAGATTTCATGCGGGCTGGGATTCCTCTGAAACAGCGTCTGGGAAAGTTGTCCCCTTTCGCCAAGCTTTTTCAAGATGACAGCCTTCACGTCACCAGTGTTGGATGTGACGTGGCTGAAGCTTTTCTCCTTTGTGGTTGGAATACCTGGGGTGTGTGTGGAATACCTGGGGTGTGTGGAATACCTGTGATGCCAGAGAAGGTATCACAGGAGGCTGGTGCATCATTCAGTGGGGATGTTGGGGAGAGCTTAGGGCCTGTGGGGCCCTGCTGTGCGATGCCTGTGGGAGTCTCTCTGTACACAGACAACTTGTTCCGCATCTATTACCTTGGTGCGTTGGAGACACTGAGCGGGCTCCCCCACAGGCCGGCTTCTCACAGTGACTGATCTGGTAAAGAGGCAGCATTTGTGCCAAAACATATTCTGAGACCAGAGAGGAGGCGTGAATTCCACAGGGTGTGAATGGAGATGCGTGTGGAGTGGATGAACATGCAACCTTCAGCTGATCATGACTCTGTGATTCTGTGTCCTCGGCACTGCTAGGCAGCGGGGAAGCACCTGTGAAGGGAGAGGCAGGAATCCCTGCCCACGTGGTGCCTGCAGTCTAGTGAGGAAAACAGGTGTGCAAGTGTTTTCCTGTTGGACAGTGAGCAAGGCGCAGGATGAATAAGGTGTAAATCTCTGCTCCCCATGGTGGTGCGGACAGTTACCGCGACGGTGTTGATTTAGTGTCTGGACATGGGGACGAGTTGCTAAGGGTCTGTGTGAGGAACCAGGGGCCAAGCAGAGCTGGATTGCAGTCTGGGCAGGAGAAGCTCAGCCCGTGTGACTGACTCAGGTGATTCAATGGTTGTGTGGGGGCTGCGTCCCCCAGGCAGACTGTGGCTGGCCCAGGGCCTGGCCAGGTCACCCCTGCCTGGTGTCCCTCCTGGGAGGGTTCTCCCCTCCCCCCAACCCTGCGTTTTAGGGCCCAGCCCACAGAGCACAGGCACATGGTAAGGTGGATACAGTCAATTTTATTGCTTTAGCTCGACTGAATGAATGAGGTTTAAGTGTGGAGATCTCATTTCATCCAGAATGAAGATGCTGGTGCCGGAGTGTCATCGGTCCTGTCCAATTTCAGTCCGTAGAGCAGAGAGTGGATGCGGGACTGAGTCTTGAAGGGCACACGCTGCTCCTCAGTACTCCATACTGTCCCTCTAGCTCCATGTTGAAACTCTTCCCATGGAGGAGCTTGACAGACACAGAGGAAGAAGGTTAGACTCACAGAAGCCTGGAAACTTAACCTCCTACCCCACCTTGGAGCGGCATGAGGGACAGAAACAGGCCGGGTCACAGGAGGCCACCGGGGGCTTAGATCCCAGAAGCCATCTGGCAGCAGACCACGGGGGTGAATGTCTGGACATGCAGACATTTGAAGGCACAATGTGGGCACATCAGCGGGCAGGGCCGAGGGGTGGCGGTTGGGGACACCTTCTCGCCGCCCGCCCTGCAGGTGTGTGGTGAGCACTCTCCTCCCACAAGGCTTTGCCTGCACTTGTACTCACCTGGAGTTGTAACTTTAGTTTTCAGAATTTCACCCGGCAGTTTCTTCAAAGTGTCCTTGATTAAATTTTTTCCATGTTTTGACAGTTGTTTGAGCAGGAACTCTAATGTTGGAGAGAAGGCCCATGGCAGTGTCATAAAGTGCTGTCATTTATTGAGGTTCCCTGCACAGCCTCCCCTGCTCCTCCCTGCTCAGAATCTCAAGTGGGGGAACTTCTGCTGAGCCGACCGGCTTCTCTGTGGCACGAGGCAGTTGGGCCAGGTGAGGAGTCACCTGTGCTGAGGGCAGCAACCTCTCCTCTTGAGAAACCCCGGGTGTGGGGGCAGTCAGCCCCCCGTTATATCCTTGTGGTCAGGTGAGTGCTCCCCTGGGCCTGTCCCGTATGTGACAGCATCAGGAGGCCTGACCCAGCAAGGTGGAGGCACACTTACTCAGGAGCCCTCCGTTTATACGATAGACGTTTCCCGGCACCCCATCTATTGGAGGAGTCATGGTCTTCTCTTCCAGCTGAGCTGTAAGACGTCAAGTTTTGAGATTAGTAAAGGCAAAGTTTTTGTTTTTTCCAAAACAGGTATCACATGTGGCTCTCCCGGCACATGCTCAGTCGGGCCCTGTATGACTTAAGAATGGTAAATTCTGGCGCTTTGTTGATTTCCTTTGCATTGTGTCACGACTCAGGATACCTCACACTGGGTGCAGGATGAAGAGGAGACACTGTACAACTGTTGCCTGCTAGAGAGATCTATATATATGCTACAACATCTGTAAGTGCCAGGACCTGTACATGCTACAACTGTGCGGACAAACATCTGTTGACGCCCAATTCCTATATGGACCGTGTAACCCCAGAGTGATAGGTCACTGGGTGGGGCTCCCAGGGATGCAATTAGGGCCCTTCGAAATGGAGAGCAGAGAGATCACTCTGCTGGTCTTTCAGCCAAGTGAGGCTACAAGAGGTTGGGTCTGCGACCTAGAGGAGGGTCCTCCCCCGTCCCGACCACGCTGACTCCCTGACCTCAGGCTCAGCGTCTGGGGCTGTGACAATAGATTTCCGTAGTCTAAGCCATGGTGACTGTTGTAGCGGCCTGCATGGACTGACGGTGTCTCTGGGAAGAGGGCAGGGCAGGGGCCTCTCATAGGAAGGTCGTGGAGGGTGTGGCCCCGGGTATGGGGAGAAACAGGCAGCTTTTGAGAGAGAAGCTGGGCCTTGGCGGCAGGGGTCAGGAGGGAAGATGCTGAAGGGGCTTCCTTAGAGGAGCAGAGTAAGCGGGAAGGGTCGCAGGGACAGGCGTGTGTGGGGCCGTGTGGTCTGTTTCGGCGAGTGGGTGGCACATGAGGAAGTTGGAAAGAGGCTGGAAAATGAGGTAGAAGCTGGAGGGGGTGTAATAACATGGACAGAGCAGCGAAGGGTTATGTTTGAGGGTGAGGAATTAACAGCAGGACAGTGTTTCCTTATCCCTTAATCTCATCTCGCGTCCTGTCCTTGAGAAACCTGCCCCCTGTCTCCCCGTGACTAGGCTGCCTGGCGCTCCTAGTGGTCCTGGCCTTGTTCCATCCCAGTCCATGCTCCCGGCATGATCACTCCGTAAGGACACCAAACCCCATCCCCAGGATCTCTCTCCCAGCTTCCATGCCATTCCCAGGGGAGACCACGTCCTCCTGAGCGGGAGCGGGGGGACTTACAAATCAAAGTGTCCAGGGAGACATCCTCTTTGCGTTCGGAGGGGTCATCGTCTGCAAGAGATGAGACACACAGTGAGGACTGACCCCAGACACCTGAGCCCCCCCTCATCCTCACCCTCAGGTGTCAGCAAACTAAGGACATGGGGACATCGGGCCCTTGGGCCGCATCATGTCTTCCAGCAGCTGCTCTCTCTGCGGCTGCACCGGGCGTCCTCGTGCAGGTTTCTAACCAGGGGCCGCTCGGAGCTGCGTGACTCTCCCTGCAAACTCTCTTCCCTGCTGGCTGCGGCCTGGGAGGCGCCTGAGGTCCCTGTGAGGGCCAGCACCGTGGCAGGGGGTGCAGCTCCCCAGTGTGCAGGACAGCGCAGCCCGGGGCCCAGGCCAGGGGGTTCTGATGCAGCTTCAGTGTGAGGAAGGCGGACATGCCCCTGCCTGGAAGCTGCACCCCGTGATGGAATCCTGCGCCCCCCGTGTGGGTAGTGCTGGAAGGGACATTCAGCCAAGTCTCCAGAGAGAGCCAGCAGGGTCTAATCTATTCTACTGTGCATGGCTGGCTCTTTGGAGGAATCGTCTCTCGGTAGAGATGACAGAGGAGGAAGGTGCAGTCAGGCGACCTTCCCTGTTGGTTTGTGCGGGGACAGGGGGAGAGAAAGCTGTCCTGTAGATGAAAGACCGACGAGAGGGGAGCTGATGTGAGAGGGGCAGCGGGGTGTTCCCAGCAGGAGCAGCGCCTTGTGCTGCAGGAGGGCCTGAGAGTCCCCACCACAGGCTGCACTGGGCCTGGCCCGCGGGTCCCGGGCTGTGTCCTTCTGCAGCCCCTGCTGCTGCCTGGAGGGACCATGGCCCGAGTGCCTGGGGGCCCAGAGCTCCTGCAGGAGCCGCGAGGCTGTAGCCGTGTGAGAGGGGCTGTGTGGAGGGGGAGCCCGGACAGCCTGAGAGGCAGGGGTCCCTCCTGTTCAGTGCGGTGAGGAGGCAACATGTGCAGGAGCAGGGGGGGCAGACGCTGGCAGAGGTAGAGGGAGCAGGAGGGCACAGGGAGAGAGACAGGGGAGGGCAGAGCTCAGGCGAGATGGAAGAGCGGGGGGCGCAGGGATGGCCACACTCACCAGCCAGAACCAGGGTCCCGGCCAGAGCCGCCAGGAACAGCAGAGCGAGGACTCTCATGCTGAGGGATGGGGTGACGCAGCCAGAGAATCCTCAGAGGGTCCAGGATTCTGTCCAGGCTGACCACTGGGCCCCTTTTAAGGAGATAAAGGGCCAATAGGAACCACGTAAACACGCGTGACCTCCGCGTCCTCTGCCCTCTTCCCCGAGGTGCCCTGATAGGTCCACAGGGCGCGCCCAGGCTGGCCGAGGACTGGGCCTGTGGGAGGCCAACCTGTAACCCGGAGCATGCCCGCTCCCTCGCCCCCTCCCCACCCCACTTGCCCTTTGGGTTCCTATCTTTGGGATCTCCGGGCCCCGAGGCAGAGGGAGTCTTGCGGGAGGATTTGGAATGTGTCTCTGGAGGTTATGGGTAGGTTTCCTCCTTCCTGGTGACTTTCCACAGGAGGTTCGCGGCTCGGACATCACGCGCTGGCCTCCTACCTCAGCCTCCCCTGGACTCATTCCAGGGACTGGGAGACTTTCTCTCAGGAGTGATCCTTTCTCTTCAGGCCACAGTGCCTGAGCTCCCACCTCCCTCCCTTCCACACGGGGTGGCTAAATATACCAATGTCTTTTTGGGAATTGCCTGCCTTCAACTGGTTGTCTACGTCCTGGGAGGATGCCCCCAAGCCCCTGCAGGCACCCCGTCTTCAGTCCTCATCGCCGTGAGAACGTTGTGGTTACAGGAGGGTAATCATTCCTGGTGTTGCGAGATGGTGCTCCCTGACGTGGATGCTGATCCATGAGGGGAAAACCCAGATAAGCAAACAATTCCCTGTGAATTATGAGTCCTTGCTCCTTGGAGCAGAGATTTAAGGACCCGGGTTTGAGTTCTGCATTTGTGCTGCACACAGGAGACATCGCTGTCATCGGCAGACAAACTCTGTGGGGCTTTCCTTTGTCATCACGGGAGAGTTTGGGGTTTAGTGAGAAGCTATAGGTCAATGTGATTTTAGACCACAAACTCCTGTCGAGGGCTGAGGCGTCCTAGTTCCTCACAGAAGGCACGTGGTGTGTATAGATTTGGTGCAGGGTGGTGCTCAGTGGTGAAAGAAGAGAGTTTTGGCAAAAGAGGGGCCGGGTGAGGGGCTGGGTGGGGAGAAGCCGAGTCCAGACACCAAGTTGAGCTTCTGCGTGTGCTGGTGCTGACTCTCCTCAGGCCGGGCTGCAGGCAGGGACCGGGCCTCTGTGGTCTCCAGCTCATGGCAGCTCTGATGACTGGCGTGGCAAGAGTTTCAGGGAGTTTTCAATTGAGGTAACATTCTTTGACAACACTCTAGGTCTTTTGGGATTACAGCTTCTTACTTAAATCACGTGTTACAACAAAGTATCTACCAGGCATATTATTTGTGTTGTCATTTTAAGCTAGATCTGTCAAGATCAGGGCATTTCTGATGTCCCTGCTCAGCCCTCTCCCTCTGCCGGGCTCACCCCAGCCTCAGAGATGAGACGGGCGGGCAGTGACAGCGGGTGGTGAGGTGCAGAAATCCCCAAGCTCACTGTTGCTCTAAATATGGGTCCTTTGTTTGAACAGGGCAGGAATATGAAAGGAAAGAGGCCACTCCATGGTCTGAGTGAGCGGCTTGTCCTCTGTGGTGTCTTGTCTTCCAGGGAATATGATTCCACGACTGTCCATGGCTAGTCTTGTCATTCCTCAGTCCTGACTACCTGCTGTCCATTCTCTGCGTCCCTGTGTTTCCTTCCATCTCTGCGTGGTCTGAGGATGACCTTTGTGGATCAAGCACCTGACTCCCTTGTGCTCCAGCTCCTAGTCCTGACCGGCCTGTGGGCGCGTGGTGAGAAGTGACCAGATGGCAAGACAGAGCGGCAGACCCTGTTCCTCCTGCTCCCTCCGGCTTGGTACGTGTGGTCTGGGGATGCTCAGACAGTGCCCAGTGTCCTCTCCTTGTATTCATGTCCTATGTCATCCCCTCTGTCAAGCATGTGCTCAACCTAGTAATTTTCTTCTGCTTTATAGAAAATGGTGAAAGTGATGTCTGTCGGAGATTATGAAGTGATTATGAAAGAATGTGACTTCTGTCTTGCATACACACACACACACATACATACACACATATACATACACATACTCTCTGTGTCATGCTCACTCAAGGGGAATCTCATAGCGTGTTTCCTCTGTTGTTATGAGGCCCTCTGTGGAGAGGGCCAGACAGGAAGGACTAGGCAAGCCTCCCCTGCAGTAAGAGGGTCCCCATCCTGGCAGCCTACAAGCCTGTCCCTGAGCTTGTGGTTGTGCCTGGAGGTGACCTCAGTCTCCACTGTCCCTTCATTGCAGCTGCCAGAGCCTCTGAGCAGAGCACCCAGTGAGTGACCTGGGCCCGCTCACAGCACCCAGGAGGTAAACATGATGTTGTTGGAGCGGCCAGGAGAAGGGAAATGTTGTGCAGCCAGAAAATCAACCAAGCACGTTGTGGGAGTGTGTGTTCCTCTGTCCTGCAGCTTCTGCAGGGGGCTGGCTCCCCAGCCCCATGTCCTGTCTGGTCTCAGCAAGGACGTCTCCTCCTGCTGCTGCTTGGTTTTCAGGGGTGGTGATGGGATATGCTGGTGGAAGTTCTCATCTGCAGCAAAACATACTTATTTTTCTGTAAGATTCTAAAATAAGCCCCCCTAAGTCTACCTCTGTTCTCCAGCAGGACACGAGTCATGCAGCCATGGAGAGCCTTCCTCGTACCCTTTGTCTGTCATGTTGATCACAGTGGCTCAGTGATGTTGACATACACCAGCCTTCGCTGTGCAACGCAACATGTGGATCCTGCGACACTCATGGACGCCAGGTAGTGTGTGGAGGTAAAGAGAAATCTTATATGCCACTGGAGAAAGCTTTCCACACCTTACGGGGAAGGACTCTCATTTTCTATGCCTGGCTTTACAGGGGAAGTGGGGAGTCCAGGGAGAGCACCCCTCATCCACAGAGAACTCCAAGGACTGTCCCCTCCTGCCTGGGGGCAAAGAAAGGGTCTCTACTGGCGCCATGTGCTCAGCACCTTCACTTGAGAAGGTCAGGTCTTCCCACAGGGCCCCTTGTTGACACACAGGTTATTTCCAGCGGAGGCCAGTGGAGCCAGGCACATGCTGGAGAAACTTCCATCAGGCCCCAATTACCCAGAAGCCTGTAGATAGGGTTCTCATCAGAAGGAGGTTGCTACACGGTGTGACCTCTCTGTGAAGAGCCACTCTGAGTTCCTGGGCAGAGCATTTGTCCTTTGATGTGTGAATTCCTGGCACTGACGCTACAGTCAGGCACTGACCCTACAGTCCCCATGGAGCCCAAATCCCCTGTCCTCTTAACTAGGTAGGTGCCCGGATTTGCCTCCCTGTCTTTTGGAATCCTCTCTCTGCATTCCTAGGTTCCTCTACACATGCGATTAAATCTGTTTTCTCCTCCTAAACTCTTTGATGATCACTTGATTATTTCACAAGCGCAAGAATATCCCAGAGGGGTAGTGAGAGATGTTCCCTCCTCTTTTGTAGATGGAAATGTCCAGATAGGTTGTTGAGTGAAAGGTTGGGGCTAAATGTTATGCCTTTCAATGCCTGCAGGTATCTGGCAGGCGATGTGGACCAGCCAGGATAGCCGTGGCCAGGCAGCAAGTGCGGGCCCCGTGAGGAAGCGTGACTGCCTCCACCTCTGGGCGGGGAGTGGGCAGGAGGCTCTGGTGCCACCTGGACATGCCTGTTCACTGCGGCAGCTGCGCTCACCTACCAGGGGCTGCTGCGGACACGCAGACCCTTCCAGTGAATTGCAGATTTCCCCGTGAAATCAGTTGATTTTTCTTTCTGCTCCTTTAAAATACATCATGTGTATGTAGTATTTTACCTTCTAACTTTATAAAGTGAATTTTAAAAATAGTATAAAAATCATCAATTCTCTTTTCAGATCCACTTGGACAGGCCTTGCTGCTTTTCCATTGTCTTCTCCTCTTTGTATTTTCTGATGAATTTGAGAATTGGAGCTGAAATCTTAGTAGATTTGATAGAAGATTCCTTTAGAAGGGAGTGTGCTTTTCTAGGCTGTCTTTATGGTGTAAAATCCAGGTTATTGTGTTTATGTTAACTTTGTTAAAAATGCATTAATTGATCACTCAGGGCTCGCTGGAAAATTATTATTCTGCAAACTGTGCTTGCAAATATGCCCTCACATAACAGCTTTCCCTTCACGTTGTATTTCACAGTCTCTGTGTTTTTGCTTCCTCTGATGGGCAAGAGCCCATCCAGTTTCTAATCTTAAAGCCTTTCTGCCTTCCAGACAACTTTAAGTGACCCTGTCATGATGTTTGGCTTAATTCCAGTCACGGCCATTGTTGTGGATCCTCTGGGAGTGATCATTGCCTTAGTCCTGGGTATGGTCCGTATCTCAAGCCTCACAGCATGTTCTACTTCCTCTCTTTGGCCTGGCAACCTCCAGGCAGCCATTTGCCTGTTGTTCCTTTTCTAAATCCACTGATGAGCAATGTGAAATCCAGGTTGCTTCCAGGCCCTCAGTGGAGCAGTAGAGTGAGTGGGAATGTTTTCTGTGGCTCTTTCACTGGTTATAAGGGAAACCATCCTGCCTCGGGAATGTCTAATGAAAACACTCACCCGTGGTTTTGATCACTCTGCCCTGTGGAGAAATTGTCGAAGGAGCACAGCATTCATTAGGTCACATTTCCACCAGAAATTTCTCTCTCTTTGCAGTTCCATGGCCATGACCCTGAGTCTTGCCAACAACATAGTCCTTTGATGGTGGCGTCTACACTAAGTTCCATGCGATCTGACCACGCTCCTTTCCAGCTAGTGTTTGGGACTGGTGTTGCTGATGACTGAACAACCTTTGTCAGGCAGGTGTGAAGGCTGAGCAATTGCCCAGCTGAATCCCTCAATGACTGCCTGGAAAGGACATGTCCCCATGACCACTGTAGCCTTTATAAAGACACGGCCGATTCTGATAGGAGATTGTGACTCAAGCAAGAGAAATACTATGTGCCCTTCACCGATACATGGCAAGGACATGCTGCCGTTTTAACAGCTCGCATCCCCTCTTCCACCTCATCCAAGTTTTCTTTATTGTCAAGGGTCACTGTCTTCAGTTTCGTTTTCCTTTCCTGGGTGCTCCGTCCTCCTAGCCAGGAGCAGTCATCGCACCTGCGCTGAATCTGCTTCCAGACACGGTTCCTGTCTTTGCTCCTTTGAATACACGTGGACGAAAGAGGTTGTGCTCGCTGGACCATCTGCCCAGATCTGTGTTGGGGTGACGGTTCCCTCCTGCAGTCGGCTCCAGGTTCACTGTCCTTGGCAGCAGTTCTTCAGGAAAGTGTGATTGGGGTTTTAAGTGCTTTTAACTGACATACTTGTGTTTATTATTCTTGTTTTAATCTATTTTACTTATTTCAGAGATAAGACAGTGGTGGATAAACTCCCTGTTTCCCCTTACACTTGGATTTGTGTGGTTGAGTGTTTCCCTTTATTGTATATAATTGTTTAGTAGATCACTTACATGTGACCTTAAAATGCAGTCACTCCAGAAAGCAGGGTGTTACCTACCAACTGAGAATCAAGGCTGTTTTTATTAAATCGTTATTATTGTCATTTAGTGAACTTGGGTTGGGGGGGAGATGGAGGCTGTGCCCAGCCCTCCTTCTGCATAGCAGGGGTTTGTGCCTTGAGTGGTGGGTTCCAGAGACCTGCCCGCCTCCTCCCCAGGTGCTGGCACAGTGCACAGCCCCGGCACACGGGGGAGCTCCTGCCTTTTCTTCTGATTACCCTGTTCCTCCCTTTCTGTTTGTCTCTGCCCCTTGAATTGTCACTTCCTGTGGTGGAAAGAGATTTCATGCGGGCTGGGATTCCTCTGAAAAAGTGTCTGGGAAAGTTGTCCCCTTTCGCCAAGCTTTTTCAAGATGACAGCCTTCACGTCACCAGTGTTGGATGTGACGTGGCTGAAGCTTTTCTCCTTTGTGGTTGGAATACCTGAGGCGTGTGTGGAATACCTGGGGTGTGTGGAATACCTGTGATGCCAGAGAAGGTATCACAGGAGGCTGGTGCAACATTCAGTGGGGATGTTGGGGACACCTTATGGCCAGTGGGGCCCTGCTGTGCGATGCCTGTGGGAGTCTCTCTCCGTACACAGACAACTTGTTCCGCATCTATTACCTTGGTGCGTTGGAGACACTGAGCGGGCTCCCCCACAGGCCGGCTTCTCACAGTGACTGATCTGGTAAAGAGGCAGCATTTGTGCCAAAACCATATTCTGAGACCAGAGAGGAGGAGGCGTGAATTCCACAGGGTGTGAATGGAGATGCGTGTGGAGTGGATGAACATGCAACCTTCAGCTGATCATGACTCTGTGATTCTGTGTCCTCGGCACTGCTAGGCAGCGGGGAAGCACCTGTGAAGGGAGAGGCAGGAATCCCTGCCCACGTGGTGCCTGCAGTCTAGTGAGGAAAACAGGTGTGCAAGTGTTTTCCTGTTGGACAGTGAGCAAGGCGCAGGATGAATAAGGTGTAAATCTCTGCTCCCCATGGTGGTGCGGACAGTTACCGCGACGGTGTTGATTTAGTGTCTGGACATGGGGACGCGTTGCTAAGGGTCTGTGTGAGGAACCAGGGGCCAAGCAGAGCTGGATTGCAGTCTGGGCAGGAGAAGCTCAGCCCGTGTGACTGACTCAGGTGATTCAATGGTTGTGTGGGGGCTGCGTCCCCCAGGAGATTGGGCTGGCCCAGGGCCTGGCCAGGTCACCCTCCTGGTGTCCCTTCTGGGCGGGTTCTCCCCTCCCCCCAACCCTGCGTTTTAGGGCCCAGCCCACAGAGCACAGGCACATGGTAAGGTGGATACAGTCAATTTTATTGCTTTAGCTCGACTGAATGAATGAGGTTTAAGTGTGGAGATCTCATTTCATCCAGAATGATGCTGGTGCCGGCGTGTCTTCGGTCCTGTCCAATTTCAGTCCGTAGAGCAGAGAGTGGATGCGGACTGAGTCTTGAAGGGCACATGCTGCTCCTCACTCTCCACAGCTTCCTCTCAGCTCATGTCAAACTCTTCCCATGGAGGAGATTCACAGACACAGAGGAAGAAGGTTAGACTCACAGAAGCCTGGAAACTTAACCTCCTGCCCCACCTTGGAGCGCCATGAGGGACAGAAACAGGCCGGGTCACAGGAGGCCACCGGGGGCTTAGATCCCAGAAGCCATCTAGCAGCCGACCACGGGGGGTGAATGTCTGGACATGCAGACATTTGAAGGCACAATGTGGGCACATCAGCGGGCAGGGCCGAGGGGTGGCGGTTGGGGACACCTTCTCGCCGCCCGCCCTGCAGGTGTGTGGTGAGCACTCTCCTCCCACAAGGCTTTGCCTGCACTTGTACTCACCTGGAGTTGTAACTTTATCTTTCAGAATTTCATCCGGCAGTTCCTTCAAAGTGTCCTTGATTAAATTTTTTCCATGTTTTGACAGTTGTTTGAGCAGGAACTCTAATGTTGGAGAGAAGGCCCATGGCAGTGTCATTTATTGAGGTTCCCTGCACAGCCTCCCCTGACCCTCCCTGCTCAGAATCTCAAGTGGGGGAACTTCTGCTGAGCCGACGGGCTTCTCTGTGGCACGAGGCAGTTGGGCCAGGTGAGGAGTCACCTGTGCTGAGGGCAGCAACCTCTCCTCTTGAGAAACCCCAGGTGTGGGAGCAGTCAGCCCCCCGTTATATCCTTGTGGTCAGGTGAGAGCTCCCCTGGGCCTGTCCCGTATGTGGCCGCATCAGCAGGCCTGACCCAGCAAGGTGGAGGCACACTTACTCAGGAGCCCTCCTATTTTACGCTCGACGTTTCCCGGCACCCCATCTATTGGAGGAGTCATGGTCTTCTCTTCCAGCTGAGCTGTAAGACGTCAAGTTTTGAGATTAGTAAGGCAAAGTTTTTGTTTTTTCCAAAACAGGTATCACATGTGGCTCTCCCGGCACATGCTCAGTGGGGCTCTGTATGACTTAAGAATGGTAAATTCTGGCGCTTTGTTGATTTCCTTTGCATTGTGTCACGAGTCAGGATACCTCACACTGGGTGCAGGATGAAGAGGAGACACTGTACAACTGTTGCCTGCTAGAGAGATCTATATATATGCTACAACATCTGTAAGTGCCAGGACCTGTACATGCTACAACTGTGCGGACAAACATCTGTTGATGCCCCAATTCCTATATGGACTGTGTAACCCCAGAGTGATAGGTCACTGGGTGGGGCTCCCATGGATGCAATTAGGGCCCTTCGAAATGGAGAGCAGAGAGATCGCTCTGCTGGTCTTTCAGCCAAGTGAGGCTACAAGAGGTTGGTCTGCAGCCTAGAGGAGGGTCCTCCCCCGTCCCGACCACGCTGACTCCCTGACCTCAGACTCCAGCGCCGGGGCTGTGACAATAGATTTCCGTAGTCTAAGCCATGGTGGCTGTTGTAGCGGCCTGCATGGACTGACGGTGTCTCTGGGAAGAGGGCAGGGCAGGGGCCTCTCATAGGAAGGTCGTGGAGGGTGTGGCCCCGGGTATGGGGAGAAACAGGCAGCTTTTGAGAGAGAAGCTGGGCCTTGGCGGCAGGGGTCAGGAGGGAAGATGCTGAAGGGGCTTCCTTAGAGGAGCAGAGTAAGCGGGAAGGGTCGCAGGGACAGGCGTGTGTGGGGCCGTGTGGTCTGTTTCGGCGAGTGGGTGGCACATGAGGATGTTGGAAAGAGGCTGGAAAATGAGGTAGAAGCTGGTGGGGGTGTAATAACATGGACAGAGCAGCGAAGGGTTATGTTTGAGGGTGAGCAATTAACAGCAGGACAGTGTTTCCTTATCCCTTAATCTCATCTCGCGTCCTGTCCTTCTTGAGAAACCTGCCCCCTGTCTCCCCGTGACTAGGCTGCCTGGCGCTCCTAGTGGTCCTGGCCTTGTTCCATCCCAATCCATGCTCCCGGCATGATCACTCTGTAAGGACACCAAACCCCATCCCCAGGATCTCTCTCCCAGCTTCCATGCCTTTCCCAGGGGAGACCACGTCCTCCTGAGCGGGAGCGGGGGGACTTACAAATCAAAGTGTCCAGGGAGACATGCTCTTTGCGTTCGGAGGGGTCATCGTCTGCAAGAGATGAGACACACAGTGAGGACTGACCCCAGACACCTGAGCCCCCCTCATCCTCATCCTCAGGTGTCAGCAAACTAAGGACATGGGGACATCGTGCCCTTGGGCCGCATCATGTCTTCCAGCAGCTGCTCTCTGTGCGGCTGCACCGGGCGTCCTCGTGCAGGTTTCTAACCAGGGGCCGCTCGGAGCTGCGTGACTCTCCCTGCAAACTCTCTTCCCTGCTGGCTGCGGCCTGGGAGGCGCCTGAGGTCCCTGTGAGGGCCAGCACCGTGGCAGGGGGTGCAGCTCCCCAGTGTGCAGGACAGCGCAGCCCGGGCCCAGGCCAGGGGGTTCTGATGCAGCTTCAATGTGAGGAAGGCGGACACGCCCCTGCCTGGAAGCTGCACCCCGTGATGGAATCCTGCGCCCCCCGTGTGGGTAGCGCTGGAAGGGACATTCAGCCAAGTCTCCAGAGAGAGCCAGCAGGGTCTAATCTATTCTGCTGTGCATGGCTGGCTCTTTGGAGGAATCGTCTCTCGGTAGAGATGACAGAGGAGGAAGGTGCAGTCAGGCGACCTTCCCTGTTGGTTTGTGCGGGGACAGGGGGAGAGAAAGCTGTCCTGTAGATGAAAGACCGACGAGAGGGGAGCTGATGTGAGAGGGGCAGCGGGGTGTTCCCAGCAGGAGCAGCGCCTTGTGCTGCAGGAGGGCCTGAGAGTCCCCACCACAGGCTGCACTGGGCCTGGCCCGCGGGTCCCGGGCTGTGTCCTTCTGCAGCCCCTGCTGCTGCCTGGAGGGACCATGGCCTGAGTGCCTGGGGGCCCAGAGCTCCTGCAGGAGCCGCGAGGCTGTAGCCGTGTGAGAGGGGCTGTGTGGAGGGGGAGCCCGGACAGGCTGAGAGGCAGGGGTCCCTCCTGTTCAGTGGGGTGAGGAGGCAACATGTGCAGGGGCAGGGGGGGCAGACGCTGGAAGAGGTAGAGGGAGCAGGAGGGCACAGGGGAGAGACAGGGGAGGGCAGAGCTCAGGCGAGATGGAAGAGCGGGGGGCGCAGGGAAGGCCACACTCACCAGCCAGAACCAGGGTCCCGGCCAGAGCCGCCAGGAACAGCAGAGCGAGGACTCTCATGTTGAGGGATGGGGTGACGCAGCCAGAGAATCCGCAGAGGGTCCAGGATTCTGTCCAGGCTGACCACTGGGCCCCTTTTAAGGAGATAAAGGGCCAATAGGAGCCACGTTGACACAAGTGACCTCGTGTCCTCTGCCCTCTTCCCCTGAGGTCTCCTGATAAGTCCACACGGCGCGCTCGGGCCGGCCAAGGACTGGGCCTGTGGGAGGCCTTTCCTGTAACCCGGAGCATGCCTGCTCCCTCGCCCCCTCCCCACCCCACTTGCCCTTTGGGTTCCTATCTTTGGGCTCTCCGGGCCCCGAGGCAGAGGGAGTCTTGCGGGAGGATTTGGAATGTGTCTCTGGAGGGTATGGGTAGGTTTCCTCCTTCCTGGTGACTTTCCGGCAGGAGGTTCGCGGCTCGGACATCACGCGCCGGCCTCCTACCTCAGCCTCCCCTGGACTCATTCCAGGGACTGGGAGACTTTCTCTCAGGAGTGATCCTTTCTCTTCAGGCCACAGTGCCTGAGCTCCCACCTCCCTCCCTTCCACACGGGGTGGCTAAATATACCAATGTCTTTTTGGGAATTGCCTGCCTTCAACTGGTTGTCTACATCCTGGGAGGATGCCCCCAAGCCCCTGCAGGCACCCCATCTTCAGTCCTCATCGCCGTGAGAACGTTGTGGTTACAGGAGGGTAATCATTCCTGGTGTTGCCAGATGGTGCTCCCTGACGTGGATGCTGATCCATGAGGGGAAAACCCAGATAAGCAAACAATTCCCTGTGAATTATGAGTCCTTGCTCCTTGGAGCAGAGATTTGAGGACCCGGGTTTGAGTTCTGCATTTGTGCTGCACACAGGGGACATCGCTGTCATCGGCAGACAAACTCTGTGGGGCTTTCCTTTGTCATCACGGGAGAGTTTGGGGTTTAGTGAGAAGCTATAGGTCAATGTGATTTTAGACCACAAACTCCTGTCGAGGGCTGAGGCGTCCTATTTCCTCACAGAAGGCACGTGGTGTGTATAGATTTGGGCAGGGTGGTGCTCAGTGGTGAAAGAAGAGAGTTTTGGCAAAAGAGGGGCCGGGTGAGGGGCTGGGTGGGGAGAAGCCGAGTCCAGACACCAAGTTGAGCTTCTGCGTGTGCTGGTGCTGACTCTCCTCAGGCCGGGCTGCAGGCAGGGACCGGGCCTCTGTGGTCTCCAGCTCATGGCAGCTCTGATGACTGGCGTGGCAAGAGTTTCAGGGAGTTTTCAATTGAGGTAACATTCTTTGACAACAAAATCTACCAGGTCTTTTGGGATTACATCTATCTTACTTAAATCACGTGTTACAACAAAGTATCTACCAGGCATATCTATTTGTGTTGTCATTTTAAGCTAGATCTGTCAAGATCAGGGCATTTCTGATGTCCCTGCTCAGCCCTCTCCCTCTGCCGGGCTCACCCCAGCCTCAGAGATGAGACCGGGGCAGTGACAGCGGGTGGTGAGGTGCAGAAATCCCCAAGCTCACTGTTGCTCTAAATATGGGTCCTTTGTTTGAACCGGGCAGGAATATGAAAGGAAAGAGGCCACTCCATGGTCTGAGTGAGCGGCTTGTCCTCTGTGGTGTCTTGTCTTCCAGGGAATATGATTCCACGACTGTCCATGGCTAGTCTTGTCATTCCTCAGTCCTGACTACCTGCTGTCCATTCTCTGCGTCCCTGTGTTTCCTTCCATCTCTGCGTGGTCTGAGGATGACCTTTGTGGATCAAGCACCTGACTCCCTTGTGCTCCAGCTCCTAGTCCTGACCGGCCGTGGGCGCGTGGTGAGAAGTGACCAGATGGCAAGACAGAGCGGCAGACCCTGTTCCTCCTGCTCCCTCCAGTTTGGCCCGTGTGGTCTGGGGATGCTCAGACAGTGCCCAGTGTCCCCTCCTGGTATTCATGTCCTATGTCATCCCCCGTCATGCATGTGCTCAACCTAGTAATTTTCTTCTGCTTTATAGAAAATGGTGAAAGTGATGTCTGTCGGAGATTATGAAGTGATTATGAAAGAATGTGACTTCTGTCTTGCATACACACACACACACACACACATACACACATACACACACACACAATATACATACACACACTCTCTGTGTCATGCTCACTCAAGGGGAATCTCATAGTGTTTCCTCTGTTGTTATGAGGCCCTCTGTGGAGAGGGCCAGACAGGAAGGACTAGGCAAGCCTGCCCTGCGGTGAGAGGGTCCCCATCCTGGCAGCCTACGGTGAACTGGATCCTCCCACAAGCCTGTCCCTGAGCTTGTGGGTGTGCCTGGAGGTGACCTCAGTCTCCACTGTCCCTTCATTGCAGCTGCCAGAGCCTCTGAGCAGAGCACCCAGTGAGTGACCTGGGCCCGCTCACAGCACCCGGGAGGTAAACATGATGTTATTGGAGCTGCCAGAAGGGAAATGTTGTGCAGCCAGAAAATCACCAAAGCACGTTGTGGGAGTGTGTGTTCCTCTGTCCTGCAGCTTCTGCAGGGCGCTGGCTCCCCAGCCCCATGTCCTGTCTGGTCTCAGAAGGACGTCTCCTCCTGCCGCTGCTTGGTTTTCAGGGGTGGTGATGGGATATGCTGGTGGAAGTTCTCATCTGCAGCAAAACATACTTATTTTTCTGTAAGATTCTAAAATAAGCGCCCCTAAGTCTCCCTCTGTTCTCTGGCAGGACACGGGTCATAAAGCCATGGAGAGCCTTCCTCGTACCCTTTGTCTGTCATGTTGATCACAGTGGCTCAGTGATGTTGACATACACCAGCCTTCGCTGTGCAACGCAACATGTGGATCCTGCGACACTCATGGACGCCAGGTAGTGTGTGGAGGTAAAGAGAAATCTTATATGCCACTGGAGAAAGCTTTCCACACCTTACGGGGAAGGTCTCTCATTTTCTATGCCTGGCTTTACAGGGGAAGTGGGGAGTCCAGGGAGAGCACCCCTCATCCACAGAGAACTCCAAGGACTGTCCCCTCCTGCCTGGGGGCCAAGAAAGGTCTCTAGTGGCGCCATGTGCTCAGCACCTTCACTTGAGAAGGTCAGGCCTTCCCACAGGGCCCCTTGTTGACACACAGGTTATTTCCAGCGGAGGCCAGTGGAGCCAGGCACATGCTGGAGAAACTTCCATCAGGCCCCAATTACCCAGAAGCCTGTAGATAGGGTTCTCATCAGAAGGAGGTTGCTACACGGTGTGACCTCTCTGTGAAGAGCCACTCTGAGTTCCTGGGCAGAGCATTTGTCCTTTGATGTGTGAATTCCTGGCACTGACCCTACAGTCAGGCACTGACCCTACAGTCCCCATGGAGCCCAAATCCCCTGTCCTCTTAACTAGGTAGGTGCCCGGATTTGCCTCCCTGTCTTTGGAATCCTCTCTCTGCATTCCTAGGTTCCTCTACACATGCGATTAAATCTATTTTTCTCCTCCTAAACTCTTTGATGATCACTTGATTATTTCACAAGCGCAAGAATATCCCAGAGGGGTAGTGAGAGATGTTCCCTCCTCTTTCGTAGATAGAAATGTCCAGATAGGTTGTTGAGTGAAAGGTTGGGGCTAAATGTTATGCCTTTCAATGCCTGCAGGTATCTGGCAGGCGATGTGGACAAGCCAGGATAGCCGGGCCAGGCAGCAAGTGCGGGCCCAGTGAGGAAACGTGACTGCCTCCACCTCTGGGCGGGGAGTGGGCAGGAGGCTCTGGTGCCACCTGGACATGCCTGTTCACTGTGGCAGCTGCGCTCACCCACCAGGGGCTGCTGTGGACACGCAGACCCTTCCAGTGAATTGCAGATTTCCCCATGAAATCAGTTGATTTTTCTCTCTGCTCCTTTAAAATACATCATGTGTATGTAGTATTTTACCTTCTAACTTTGGATAAAATGAATTTTAAAAAATAGTATAAAAATCATCAATTCTTCTTAGATCCACTGGGACAGGCCTTGCTGCTTTCCCATTGTCTTCTTCTTTGTATTTTCTGATCACTTTGAGAATTGGAGCTGAACTTTTAGTAGATTTGATAGAAGATTCCTTTAGAAGGGAGTGTGCTTTTCTAGGCTCTCTTTATGGTGTAAAATCCAGGTTATTGTGTTTAATGTTAACTTTGTTTAAAATGCATTAATTGATCACTCAGGGCTCGCTGGAAAATTATTATTCTGCAAACTGTGCTTGCAAATATGCCCTCACATAACAGCTTTCCCTTCACGTTGTATTTCACAGTCTCTGTGTTTTTGCTTCCTCTGATGGGCAAGAGCCCATCCAGTTTCTAATCTTAAAGCCTTTCTGCCTTCCAGACAACTTTAAGTGACCCTGTCATGATGTTTGGCTTAATTCCAGTCACTGCCATTGTTGTGGATCCTCTGGGAGTGATCATTGCCTTAGTCCTGGGTATGGTCCATATCTCAAGCCTCACAGCATGTTCTACTTCCTCTCTTTGGCCTGGCAACCTCCAGGCAGCCATTTGCCTTTTGTTCCTTTTCTAAATCCACTGATGAGCAATGTGAATTCCTAGGTTGCTTCCAGGCCCTCAGTGGAGCAGTAGAGTGAGTGGGAATGTTTTCTGTGGCTCTTTCACTGGTTATAAGGGAAACCATCCTGCCTCGGGAATGTCTAATGAAAACACTCACCCGTGGTTTTGATTACTCTGCCCTGTGGAGAAATTGTCGAAGGAGCACAGCATTCATTAGGTCACATTTCCACCAGAAATTTCTCTCTCTTTGCAGTTCCATGGCCATGACCCTGAGTCTTGCCAACAACATAGTCCTTTGATGGTGGCGTCTACGCTAAGTTCCATGCGATCTGACCACGCTCCTTTCCAGCTAGTGTTTGGAACTGGTGTTGCTGATGACTGAACAACCTTTGTCAGGCAGGTGTGAAGGCTGAGCAATTGCCCAGCTGAATCCCTCAATGACTGCCTGGAAAGGACATGTCCCCATGACCACTGTGGCCTTTATAAAGACACGGCCGATTCTGATAGGAGATTGTGACTCAACCAAGAGAATACTATGTGCCCTCACCGATACATGGCAAGGACATGCTGCCGTTTTTAACAGCTCGCATTCCCCTCTTCCACCTCATCCAAGTTTTCTTTATTGTCAAGGGTCACTGTCTTCAGTTTCGTTTTCCTTTCCTGGGTGCTCCGTCCTCCTAGCCAGGAGCAGTCATCGCACCTGCGCTGAATCTGCTTCCAGACACGGTTCCTGTCTTTGCTCCTTTGAATACACGTGGACGAAAGAGGTTGTGCTCCCTGGACATCTGCCCAGATCTGTGTTGGGGTGACGGTTCCTCCTGCAGTCGGCTCCAGGTTCACTGTCTTGGCAGCAGTTCTTCAGGAAAGTGTGAGTTGGGTTTTAAGTGCTTTTAACTACATACTTGTGTTTATTGTTCTTGTTTTAATCTATTTTACTTATTTCAGAGAGATAAGACAGTGGTGGATAAACTCCCTGTTTCCCCTTACATTTGGATTTGTATGGTTGAGTGTTTCCCTTTATTGTATATAATTGTTTAGTAGATCACTTACATGTGACCTTAAAATGCAGTCACTCCAGAAAGCAGGGGTGTTACCTACCAACTGAGAAAAAGGTTAATTTTATTAAATCGTTATTTTTGTCGTTTAATGAACTTGGGTGGGGGGGGAGATGGAGGCTGTGCCCAGCCCTCCTTCTGCATAGCAGGGGTTTGTGCCTTGAGTGGTGGGTTCCAGAGAGCTGCCGCCTCCTCCCCAGGTGCTGGCACAGTGCACAGCCCCGGCACACAGGGGAGCTCTCTGCCTTTTCTACTGATTACCCTTGTTCTCCCTTTTTGTTTGTCTCTGCCCCTTGAAATGTTGTCACTTCTCTGTGGTGGAAGAGATTTCATGCGGGCTGGGATTGTCCCCTTTCGCCAAGCTTTTTCAAGATGACAGCCTTCACGTCACCAGTGTTGAATGTGACGTGGCTGAAGCTTTTCTCCTTTGTGGTTGGAATACCTGGGGTGTGTGTGGAATACCTGGGTTGTGTGGAATACCTGTGATGCCAGAGAAGGTATCACAGGAGGCTGGTGCATAATTCAGTGGGGATGTTGGGCTCCTTAGGGCCAGTGGGGCCCTGCTGTGCGGCCTGTGGGAGTCTCTCTCCGTACACAGACAACTTGTTCTGCATCTATTACCTTGGTGCGTTGGAGACACTGAGCGGGCTCCCCCACAGGCCGGCTTCTCACAGTGACTGATCTGGTAAAGAGGCAGCATTTGTGCCAAAACCATATTCTGAGACCAGAGAGGAGCAGGCGTGAATTCCACAGGGTGTGAATGGAGATGCGTGTGGAGTGGATGAACATGCAACCTTCAGCTGATCATGACTGTGATTCTGTGTCCTCGGCACTGCTAGGCAGCGGGGAAGCACCTGTGAAGGGAGAGGCAGGAATCCCTGCCCACGTGGTGCCTGCAGTCTAGTGAGGAAAACAGGTGTGCAAGTGTTTCCTGTTGGACAGTGAGCAAGGCGCAGGATGAATAAGGTGTAAATCTCTCTCTCCCATGGTGGTGCGGACAGTTACCGCGATGGTGTTGATTTAGTGTCTGGACATGGGGACGCGTTGCTAAGGGTCTGTGTGAGGAACCAGGGGCCAAGCAGAGCTGGATTGCAGTCTGGGCAGGAGAAGCTCAGCCCGTGTGACTGACTCAGGTGATTCAATGGTTGTGTGGGGGCTGCGTCCCCAGGGAGATTGGGCTGGCCCAGGGCTGGCCAGGTCACCCTGCCCGGTGTCCCTTCTGGGCGGGTTCTCCCCTCCTCCCATCCCTGCGTTTTAGGGCCCAGCCCACAGAGCACAGGCACATGGTGGGGTGGATACAGTCAATTTTATTGCTTTAGCTCTACTAATGAATGAGGTTTAAGCGCGGAGATCTCATTTCATCCAGAATGAAGCTGCTGGTGCCGGCGTGTCTTCGGTCCTGTCCAATTTCAGTCCGTAGAGCAGAGAGTGGATGCCGGACTGGGTCTTGAAGGGCACACGCTGCTCCTCAGTACCCCACACTGTCCCCTCTAGCTCCATGTTCAAACTCTCCCATGGAAGGAGATTCACAGACACAGAGGAAGAAGTAGACTCACAGAAGCCTGGAAACTTAATCCTGCCTCCACCTTGGAGCGCCATGAGGGACAGAAACAGGCCGGGTCACAGGAGGCCACAGGGGCTTAGATCCCAGAAGCCATCTGGCAGCCGACCACGGGGGGGTGAATGTCTGGACATGCAGACATTTGAAGGCACAATGTGGGCACATCAGCGGGCAGGGC